>NW_012148731.1:4312590-4433732 GCF_000956105.1 Propithecus coquereli
GGGGTCTCGCTCTTGCTCAGGCTGGTCTTGAACTCCTGACCTTGAGCGATCCACCCACCTCGGCCCCCCAGAGTGCTAGGATTACAGGCGTGAGCCACCGTGCCGGGCCCTGAATGGTTTCTTTTTCTTTAGCCTCAAGATGTCAGTGAGATATGCATATCTTATTTAGAGTGTGTGATTTTATAGCCATGGTCTTTTAGTATTATTTCAAGAACAACAGACTGTTTGAATGATCCCTATAATGTTTGAACATGTTACCAGCTGGAGTTCCAGAAAATATCTTAGCATCCCTTCAAACTTTGACAGCCCATTTTGTGGGTGCTCTGCTTTAATGCCAGATACACAAACGCCAATTAAACACAAGCACTAAATATGCAAAGGCCCAATAAATGCAAGCATAGATGGAAAATAAAGTATGTGCTTACCAGGAAGGATGGTAAGCCTTCTCTAAATGAAGGGGAAAATATCCTCATCTAAACCTGTAGCCGAGGTCAACAGGAGGAAAATACCCCCCCCCCCAGGTATTTTCTCCTAACAGGAGGGGGAAAGACCTCTCCCCAACCAAATCCCAAATAAAACAGAACTCAACCAAATTTGGGAGGTCTGTGCATGAGACTCACCCGGGGGAAGAAGGAGCAAGCAACCTGCAGAAGTGGGTGGGGTAGGGGGAGACTCACCGGTCCCAGTGTGGCTACCTTACACCATAGTTCCAAGGGCCAGTAATTCTCCCCAAGGTGAGTCAGCTTTGTATCCCACCTCTGACACCATGTATGTTGAAGTTAAAAATACAGAGACGAATCTCTAGAATTAAAATGTTTTATTTGGAAAGCAAGAATAACAATTCAAGGCATTCACACAGACCAAGTGGTCTTTGGTATATCTGAAAAACAAAGAGGAGGTTGGAAGTTTTATAAGAAGGAGAGATGTTACGAATTGCTCTTTGAGAAAATTCATTGTCACTAGTAGGGTTCTCGGGAGCTGGCAAGCTCTGATAGTGAGCAACAGCAGTGGGCAAAATTTGTCCTAGAGTTTGAGCAAGTTATTTCAGCAGTTATAGAGAAAACTGATCTCAGGTTATAACAGGCAATTTCAGCAGCTGGATTTTCAGAGAATTACATTTTTGGAGCAGTGTGTCCTGAATGCTTTTCCTCCTAGCCTCTTCACTCCATTTTAGTTGAGTATGATGAGAATGACCCAATTTGTATGATCAGCTTTCATATTACATAACTTATTTATTTATTAATTTTATTATTTGCTGTCTGTCTCCACCCCTCTAGAATGTAAGTTCCAAGAAGGCAAGGATTTCTGTCATTTGTTCATTGGTGTTTCCCCAATGCCTAAAACAGTGCCTAGCGATACTCATTTATTGAATTGCTGGATTCAATTAGCTACTTTTGGTATGTGGTACCTGAAGATGCCCAGGCTACCAAAGCTGCTACTCAGTGGAGCTTCCTAATGTGGCATGTTAGAGAAGAGGTCAGAAAAACAGACATTTTACTTGCTCTCAGGTACTGAGAAACTACAGCTCCCTGTATTTTCAGTACTTGGCTCTCTGGGCATAATCATTGTTGCTGGCTCCTCTGTGCTGCTGATCTTGAAGTTGTAAAGATGTAAGAAGTCTCGCACAGCCTGGGTACTCCCCCACCCCAGTCCCTCCTACCCATGCATATGCCTCCGATCAGGGTTTAGAAGAATCTGGTGTTTCCCTTGAGGTCTTGTTCACACAGGCAAATCAGAGAGTCCCAGAAACTTAGAATTGAATAAGCCTTCAGAGATCATGTAGACCATTTACTCTCCGTAGGAACACACAGTTCCCTAGAAACATGTAACCAAGCCATTCAGAGAGCTTCTGAAACCTCTCTGCTGTCCTCCATCCCAATGAATCCAATGTGCCTCTAGTTAAGAAAAATTACCGTAAAGATTTTGGGTTATTCTCATGAAAGCGTGTTATGTTCCTCAGGTGTGCTGGGGCAGAAAATGGTTGAGAACTGGTCTTTATTAGCTTTGTGCTAATGACATTATATACATTGTATCTTATTCTTATTCTCTGAGGTATTGTATTGTTCCCACTTTACAGATAAGAAAACAAGGATCAGGCTGGGTGCAGTGGCTCACAACTGTAATCCTAACACTCTGGGAGGCTGAGGCAGGCGGATCGTTTGATCTCAGGAGTTCGAGACCAGCCCGAGCAAGAGCGAGACCCCGTCTCTGCTAAAAAATAGAAAGAAATTAGCTGGACCGACTAAAAATACATAGAAAAAATTAGCCAGGCATGGTGGCGCATGCCTGTAGTCCTAGCTGCTTGGAAGGCTGAAGCAGGAGGATTGCTGGAGCCCAGGAGTTTGAGGTTGCTGTGAGCTAAGCTGACACCGTGGCACTCTAGCCCGGGCAACAGAGCGAGACTCTGTCTCAAAAAAAAAAAAAAAGAAAACAAGGATCAGGAAAGTTATTTTCCCAGGCCACACTGGTATCCCTTAGCAGAGCTGTGATTTGAACCCAGGTCTCTTGGGTTTTAAAAATCTGTCCTCTTAGCTATAGCTTCTCACAGCTAACCTTGCTCAGAATTTGCAGAGTCAAGACTAGATTCAAGGCCTCCTAATGTCTGTTAGCTTTTCCAGTCTGTGTCCTTCCACACTGTTAATACCATGAGAGACAGATCACATCTCCTGTCAGTGCTCTGTTTATGCAGGATCTCCCCAGCAGCATAGAGCTCTTTTAAGACTAAGACACTTGCGTTGTTCACTTCTCTCTGTCCTTGTGCCTAGTAAATAGCTTGCAGTTACTCAACTGTTTGTTGAACTGAGCTGATTGCCTGCCCTGATAATCACGGATGGCAGCCAATGTGGAGCCAGGGTCTCATTCCCAGGCTATTTATTTACGCTTGGAGCTGAACATAATGTCCCAATCCTTGGCCCAAGGTGGATCTCTACAGCTGTCCCAAGGCTGTGCTGAAACCTGTTCCACTACCACATGTGATCAAATTCTGGGACACAGGCACATATTAGAATTTATAAGTGTTTTTGAGGTTTGAGGGGCCTTGGTGTCCATGTGGCTATCAAATGGCTCAACAAGGAAAGGGCTATGTTGGTGGCCTTGAGAGAGTGTGGGAAGTGAGTGTGAGACAGATTCAGTCTAAGAATATCAGACTCTCTCAACAGTTGGTTAGGGTGTTTTTCCCAGATTCTACTAGACTTCACAGAGTAGTAGAGATTGGCCGTCCAAGCATCTGGGGCTATGGTCACCAAGGAGAAAAGGCAAACATCTTGATTGCCATGACGTAGCAGTCTGAGCCTCCAGCCAGTTTGGGTAGAAGAAATGGTGTCTGGGTTTAACATTGAATTTAGACTTCATTTACCCAAAGCCTTTCTTTAATTCTAACACTCACAAAATGGGGCTTAATCAGTCACCGTTTGAGATTCTGCATGTTAATATACACAGATCTAATTCACTGTTTTCATTGCTGTAATGCAGCAGTTCTCAAAATGTGGTCAGGAGATTGACCTTTTTAGGGATCTGTGAGTCAAAACTATGTAATAATACTAAGATATTATTTGCCTTTTTCACTCTTGTCTCATGCATAGTGGAATTTTCTGGAGCTACATGATGTGTGCTAACATTGACACTGTGGCAGCTAATGAAATGTTTGCTTCTGTATTCTTGCGTTTTCAAAAATTCTCAGTTTTAATTTCAAATAGGGTAAATATGGATAGACTTAAATTACATAAACATAAACTTTTTGGCATCCTTAATAATTTTTAAGAGTATAAAGGGGTCCTGAGACCAAAAATGTTGAGAATCACATCTATAAAATAGTCAGTTGTATAGCTGTACTACAACTAGCATGCATAGAATTGAAAACCCCACATTTATGATGGTGGTTCTCACTGGCAGAGAGGAGGGGCGCTGGGGTCTAGGACGAGGACGCAGGGCTTCCCTTGAACTACGCAGCGTTAGGATGTGCTCTCACGTTTCCTAGACTGAGTGGTAGTATCATGGGAACCTGCTTCTCACTGAAATTCTTGAGAACCAACATTTTAAGTCTGCCACATCACAATATTAAACCTGTTTCTAACCTGTTCCTATTGGGGAAAAAAGTCACCCTATAGAGGGTCTAATAATTACCGAGCAGAAAGCATACCTTTTCATCGGAGACTTAGCAGTCATCCCCTTAACCAACCGTTGCCTCTCAAGTAAAAGGCAGCTTAACATTTCTTGCCACCGGATGTGATAGACTGAGTACCCACTATCTTCTCCGTAGCGTGCTTCCTGAATTTAATCACAAGGAAACAATCCAGACAGCCTACAAGACACTTGGCCTGAATTCTTCATGCACAAAAAATCGTCATCAATGAAAAATAAAAAAGTAGGCTAACATTCTAGCTTTAAAGTAAAGCAAACAACACAACCAAATGTAACGCATGAGTGCATCGTGGATCAAAAAAAAATCAGAAACATGTTTGGAAAAACTGGATAACTTTTTAAAAATACAGATATGGGTCCGGGCGCGGTGGCTCACACCTGTAATCCTAGCACTCTGGGAGGCCGAGGCGGGAGGATCGTTTGAGCTCAGGAGTTCAAGATCAGCCTAAACAAGAGCAAGACCCCGTCTCTACTAAAAATAGAAAGAAATGGGCTGGACGGCCAAAAATATATAGAAAAAAAAAATTAGCCGGGCATGGTGGCACATGCCTGTAGTCCCAGCTACCCGGGAGGCTAAGGCAGAAGGATTGCTTGAGCCCAGGAGTTTGAGGTTGCTGTGAGCTCTGATGATGCCACTGCATACTAGCCAGGGCAACAGAGTGAACCTTGTCTCAAAAACAAAACAAAACCAAACAAAAAAAAGAATAAGAGGTAATGACAGCTCTGCTCGTGGACACAAGAAGGCAGCTTCAGACAGATTCCACTCTAAGTCTCACATTGTGTGAATTTGCTGTTTATCTGAGCTGACCTTGTCCTTGTTCAGGGTGGTGTCTGCTGGGTGCAAACTGTGCTTAGTAAACCACTCTCCTTTTTATTTCCTTAGGTCTCCAGCAAATTTAAAAGAAAGTCCAGAAAGATGATTACCCTCATTTTACAGAGCCTTGAATGTACCTCCCTGAGGTCCCCTGGCTAGCAGGCTAGGCAGAGCTCAGACTCCTGCCCAACACCGTCTTCACTTCCCCACGCTGTCTCAGTGAGGGATTGCCTTAACTAGCTGTGTCTGGGCCTTGCCTTCTGGCACACTGCTGTCCCTGTCTGGCACCAGCCAACCAGACGTTCTCTTACATTCTCTCTCTCTGCCCCTCTCCACCTTGGGAAAGACAGTGGTCAGAAAATGGGCAGTTCAGAGAAGAGCCAGGTTAGTGCTGTGGTGCTCACGAGAGCCAACAGAAGAGTTTCACGAAGGTTAGGAGGCTGAGAAGGAGGGCAAGTCCATGACCTTGGAGGAGACAGCCAGGGTGGAATGGTGGGAGCAAGGGGGTGGGGAGCAGAGTACCCCTCAGCCAACACATTTGCCTGGGTTGGGGAGATGATGGGGCTGAGGGAGAGGGGATGGACCATGTCTGTGGGTGGAGGGCAGTTCAAAGTGTGAGAGTGAAATGCTTGAAGCTAGGAGAGGCCTGCAGACAGCAGAAAGCAGGGACCTGGCCAGCAGTGTCTCCTGCTCCCTTTGTGACTTTGGACAAGGCACACAATGTGAAGTGGGAATAAATATAATCATGACCATGTGACAGTCGTTTCAAGAATCACATGAAATCATGCAGGCTTTGACCTGCAGGGGGTCTACTGAACTAGCAGGTGATGTACTTCAGAGACAGATTGGAATTTGGCCATGAAAAAGCCACCTGTTTCCTTTTCCCTGCTGGGCCTTGTCTTGGGCCCCCGCAGGTGAACACTGGCCCCACTCTGCACTGGGACACCCAGGCGGGTTTTACAAGCCCTGCATCCATCTCACAGTGGGCTGTTCTGCTCCCGGATGAGAGGCTTCCTCACTGATAGTTCTCAGCCTGCTTCTGAGGTTTACTTTCATCGTTTGTGTGTTGACAATAAACAGGTCAGGACTTTACAAACTGCCTCAGAGTCTGGCTGTGTTTCTGCTTGGCTTCGGGAACATTTATTTATGGCCACTTCTCTCCAGCCTCCCGCCATTCACCATTCACTCACTGATGCGTTCAGCAGCTGCTAAACCAGGCTCTGCTCAGTGTCGGAGGCGCCATGCTACACTGAGGCAGGTATCTCACTGAGGAGGGGATCTGATGACTCAGCCGTGAGCCTGCCCTCCACAGCTCATGGTTTAGGAGGAAGATGAGCTCTCAGTAGCTGCCATGAAGCCTGAAAGTGATTAGAGGCACACAGCACCTCGGGGTGGGACTGCGGTTGGAGACACTTGGCTACTGAGCGCATGCAATGCGCCAGGCATGGTACTAGACACCTTTGTGTCTTGTCTGTTAATCACTATACAAAAATACTGAGGTTTTATTAGCTCTGGCTTACGGAGGAGAACTCCCACAGAACCTGGTATTCTCCCTCCACTAGCATTCTTGTACATCTATTTTACAATTGTCTGTTTTTCCTGCTAGATCATAATTTTTTTTTAGGGCAGATACGTTATGTTCATACCCAGAGCTGAGCAATGTGCCTTACTCTCAGTAGTTATTAAATGAATGGGGATAAGTGGATGGATATTTTCTGAAGGCAGTGATGCTTGGCCTGAGCTTTGAGAAAAGGTAAGATTCAAACCTCTGGATATAGGAAGGAGAAAGCATTTTAGGCAGAGGTGATATGTTTCTTCCTAATTACTTGAATAATAGCAGAAAAGCCATTTTAATTGGCCCAATGTCAGGGGGCTGCTTTCTGTGTCACGCTGGCTTTACCACCAGGCTGCTGGTTGGGCTGTGAAAACAGACCAGCCCTTCCTCACTGAAAAGTGCCGAGCTGAGGGTAGGCAGTGTCAATTCCAGGAAAACAAGTAGAGAAGTTTCCTGGGAACAGCAGTGGAGTCTGCTGTTTTCTTAGACCTCCAGAGGTCAACAGGTGGGGAGGAAACTGTGGCCTAAGCCCTGTGATCAACTTATGGGCTGTCTGGAGGAAATGGCCCTTGCTTTGGAGGTTGTTCCTGGACCAGCCCAAGGACCTAATGTAAACAATTACCTGCAGAAATGCCCTGAAGCAAGTGCTGTTATGGTGGTGGGCACAGGATACATGATAGAGTCAGAGCCGGACCGTCTATCTAACTCAGCCTTGGGGCTTGAAGGAAGGCTTTGAAAAGAGGCCACAGGTATCCTAAGTCTTTATGGCTGCGTAGCAGTTAGCGGGCCAGCTGGGCTGGAGAGAGCATCACAGGCACAGGGAGCGGCTGAGCCAGAGCAGGGAGGCCACAGAGAGGAGGTGGGTTGTTAGGGGCCCGTGAGCTCTCCACAAGACTAAGCCGAGGGTCAGGGCCAGCTGGGGACAGGTGGGCAAGAGCCAGAATGTGAAGGGCCCTGGGCGCCCACCTGGAGCCAGGGCTGTGTCCTGTCATGGTGCTGACTCACGTTCCTGGGTGCTGTTCGGTGCCAGGTGCTGCTCCAAGAGCTTACACATGTTAAGTCTTTTCATTCTCCAAACAACCCTATGAAGAAGATGAGGAAACAGGAAGGAAAAATAAGAATAAGGAAACTGAGGAGCAGGTAGGTCACATAATTTGTCTGGGGTCATGTCGTAGTAAGTGGCAGAGCTCCTGTGAGGGAGGAGGTGCAGTCAGATTTGCACTCCACGGAAGGTCTTTCTGGTGACGTTGTGAAAGGTGAGTGGGGGGCAGGAGGACCAGCCAGGAGGCTATTGTGGTGGCCTAGAGGAGAAGTAACAAGGGCCAGGACACTGGCAGTAAGGAGGGAGGGAAAGAAATGGATCTGAGAAATGTTAAAGAACAGAGAGCCGGTTGGCCCTGGAGGGAGCGGCATGAAGAAGTGTCTGAAATGACTCAGATTTCAGGCTTGGGGGATCGGGCAGGTATTGCTGCCATTCCCGGAAACAGTGAAAAGAATGATTTCTGCTTTGAGCATTGTAAATGTTGAGGTCTCTGAGGTACATCCAGTAGTTGGAAGTGTGGTTTCATGGCTTAGAGGAAGGGTAAGGATCGCTCACAGACACCGGGTTTGTCAGCGGGTGGGTGATCGTGTGAACCTGCCGTGGGTGAAGGAGCCTGCACAGGGACCTGACGGCTAAGGTTTCTCAAAGTTTACTGCATGGACCGTGCATCAGAGTCGGCAAGATTGTGTGTTAAATAGATTCAGCCCCACTGAGACTTACTGAGTCAGAATCTCCTAGAGGAGTCAGAGAATTTGTATTTTAATGAGCATCTTACCTGATTTTTACAATGCATATAATTTTGAGAACCATGAGCATAGAGTGGAAGGAGAAGAAATTCCCAGTAGTTCACATTGGGAAACAGCAAGATTTAAGGTGGTTTTAAAATCTGTTTTGGAGCCCAGACCCATTTGAGAACAGGGTAAAAACCTACTTCCAGAAAAAGCTTACACGCTTACTTTTGCAAGTAATTTCAGGTGATTCTTAGACACTTTAAGCCTTTCCTTAGACCCCAGCTTAAGAACCCTTGGCCTAAGAGGTGAGTAGAAAAAACTATGAAGGAGGCCAGAAGGGAATCACCCGAGAGATCAGTGGGGAACCGGGAGAGTGTGAACACTGGGAGTCAGTTGGAGGTTTTCAGAAGCGAGGAGGGTCCAGTGATTTGAGAACTGGAAAGCAACCATTGGAGTCGGAAGGGGCAAGTCAGTAACCTTGTCTGGCTTGTTTCTGTGTCTTCCCAGGGACAGAGCCAGGTTCCGGTGGGGGCTTGGAGAGAAAACAGTAGTGAGGAAATGGAGGGAGCAAGCAGCCAAGGAGCCGGAGGGGAGCAGCTGGGAGTGGGGAACAGTCCAACTCCCGTCAGCTGACCGCGTGTTCACTAGGTGCTTGCCCTGGCGTAGCTATTGTGGGGAGAGATAAGAAAGGAGTTCCCAGTCAGGGAACCAACCCACCCTGGTTTGCCTGGATCTATCCCAGTTTACTTCCCAGGAGTCCCCTCGGTTGTGGGCAAATGCTGGTTTGGCCCTGTTGGAGAGACAAAATCAGCCCTGAAGAGACATGATTGTCTGCTGATGAATTGTCTGTCTGAAGGGAGCAACCAAGTCAGGGCACTGTGACTGAGCAGACCACTGTGCCAGTTCTGGGGACAGAGAGTGAGGCATTGATCTTCTTTCCAGTAAGAGATCCAGGCAACAAAGAATGTGGCTCCTAGGCTGACCCTCCGGCGCAACAGAGGCAGGTGGCCTCACCTTGGAAGTTAGCATGTGGCCCAGCCTCCAGGTCTGTCTCCCTAGGCCTGGTGGGGCTGAGACGCACCTTTGGAGGCAGCAGATGGCTTCGGCAGCGTCTCTTCACACAGTAGGGCCCACTGCAGAGTTGTGGTTTCCTGGCTTTCCCCCCGCAAGCTGTTATGAGACAGAGAAGGCTGATGGTAATCTGTGACAGATGGTTTTACTTGGCAGCTACACTTTCTCTGAGCATAAATGGAGGGGGATTGTAAATGGAATGTTCCCATGGGCACACAAGCATAAATGCGCTTTTTTCCCACAATCAGAGTCATTTGTTCAACAATTATTAGTGTCTGCATCATCTAGGGACTGGGTTTACAAAGGGGAAGACAGCAGAGTCCCTGCTTTCAAAGAGGTCCCAGTCTTGTGGGGCAGACAACTGCTTAGGCAGACGCTGAGAAACAGGACAAACTGAGAAGCACCATGGTGGGGTAGAAGTGGGCAGTGCTGCGGGAGCCAGCCTCCTTCCGGATGGATCTAAGTCCTGTGCTGTTGTCACGCTCAACCCTGAACTCGGATGTTCCAAAAGCCTTTTGTGGTTAGCCCTGTTCCACTCTGTGGACCATCCTTTTGCCCTTACTTTATGAATTTACACTCTCCTTCAAGGACAGAACAGGGCCAGGATGGAGTGTCTGCATAAGCCCATGAGAAATTCAGAAACCTCGTTCCAGGCCACACCCGGAGTGGTGGAACGAGAGTGACAGCTGTTGGGACACGGAGCCTGCAATTTCCAGAAGGATGCGAGCAAGAGGCTGAGGCTGACTTCAGTCTGTCACTACCAAGGGTTGTGCACAAGTTTTTTCCTTTATATTAGTTTTATCTCAAAATGCATCAGTAGTTTCTTAATATTGAGTCCAAGAAGACCCATGAGTAGGTTTTAGAGCTGTATGCAGAAAATTTGGGGTGCTTTTTGCTTGTTTTTCCTTTTCAATGAAAGATTTCAACAAATATTCAAATGTGGTCTACGATGTATACTCTAAAAAAGTTAACTGCCAAACCCGCGACAGGACAAATGTGCCTTCTCCCTTCTTCCCTGCCATGCCTTGCCTGGCGCTGGGCTCCTGGGCAGAGCTTAGGAGTGCTGTACTCACCCCTTGTCTGAGGGGACCTCTCAGGTCAGACTAGTCTGGTACAGATGAGGAAACTGAGGCCCAGACTCACATGGTCTTTCTTCTCTAAGCTGACAGAAGTGCAGTCTGAAGCTTTGTTAGTTTATGTCTCGTGTGCCATTGGGAGGGAAGTTATAGGCTCGAATCTTTACGGGGCCCACGAACACCTGTACAAAAAGCCCAAAATGACAATAGGAATTGGAATGCTTGTTCTAAAAGAGCCTTCCCCCAGGAGAAAACTCTAGCTGTGCTTACTGCTCAGAGAAGCCCGGTAGATGCTGAGGTCGGTGGGGGGTGGGAAGGAGTCTATCAGTCTGGTCCTTTAGCACCATATAGAACAAACCAGTGTGTTTTGACCGATTTCCTCCTTCCCCCAACTAATCTACTGATTGTTTTGATCATGTAAAAGAAGTTTGTAAGAGATCAAGACCCCACGTGCGTCAGCCGCACCTTTCCTCTCCAGCTTTCTGTGGTTTGGTTTCCATCAGAGCCAAAGGAAGGTGGGGAGCTCCGAGGCCGTGTCCACACAGGCATGAACTGTGCAGGCCTGTTGTGAAGCAAATAGTCTTTTTATTCAATAAAGGGAATTTTATATGTATATGTTTTAAAAGTTCATTCATTTATTCAATAAATATTTTCAAAAGAAAATACTCATCTATCAAATTAAATTTTCTCAAAAGATAACTGACTTGGACAAATGAAGTTTCTGATGCTCTGGAGCATGCGTGTAATACAGAGTTTGAGTATCCGTCCACATGAAAGTGTTGAGAAGACAGTCGAATTTGTGGAGCTCAGAGGCAATGTCTAGGCTGGTAACAATAGAGATTTTCTTAAAAATAATCCAAAAAAATAATAAGCCCAAATTAGAAAGACAGATCTTAAGTAGAATAAATGTATATTTTCTTGCATTTAGGTTTTTGTTAGTGGCAATAAAATAAGAGAGACAAATAAGCACGACTCAAATGGGGGGAAAACGGGGTTTTTGGTTAACCACAAGTTTAATTTGAACCTAAAGTGTTAAAAACAACAGCAAAAAAAGGAAACTGTGGGTATAATGGCAATAATAAAAATAGTTATTGGTGTTAAAGCATCTAGTGTCAAGCTTGTTGTTGCAAGGTTCTTTAGTTATATTATCTCTGATACGAACTCCCCTAAAAGGCGTGTGGGATACCTCCAGGTACACTTGTCCCCTGCTCGATGCTTGCGGTTCTGTGCATACCATGTGGTTCTCGCCTCCCTCCCTCTGCTGCGGCTGCTCATCTCCTCCACCTAGAATCCCACATCCCCTTCCTGAATTCATCTAGAGGTTGAAAGCCTTCATCTATAAGCCCACACAGCATTTTCTTCAGAAAGTCTCCCCGGGCCTCCCCCAGACCCTTAGGCTGGATAAGGTTTATGACTATTCCTCTCACTTCCTGACTGCTGTGAGCTGCCTGAGGGCAGGGACAGGCCTCTCATCTCTGTATCACTGAAGGTTTTTGACCCACTGACATCTGTGCTGATCAGATGCTAAGTGACCAGATAACTTAGCTAGGGCTAAATTATTGTGCCCAATTTTAGGACCCAGACACTAGGGGAAAATGTGACAAATTGGGGAATCAATAGAGAACAGTTGCTGGGATGGCAAGAGGACTTGTAGCTTTGTTGTGCAGATAATAGTTATTAGATCCAAGATGCTCCTGCAGCCAGCTATCCAGTGGGTTGTCGGGCTATCCAAAACACCCCTGTAACTCTGGAGAGCAGAGTAGAATGTCACTCAGAACAAGGAGGGGTTGTCAAAATTAAGACAGACAACAAATGGGCCACTTTGGAGAGTGGTAAGTTCAAAGGCTCATTGGTGCACTTGTCAGGGCTGCTTTATTGGACATGAGAGCAGATTAGATAGTTTCTGGGGTTCTCTTCAGCTCTGACATACTTCAGTGAGCATATATTAGGCACCTGCTATGTGCAAGGTTCTGGAGGCACAGCAGAGGATGGGACAGGAATGCCCTTGCCCTCGTGGGACTTGCAGTTTAGTAGGGTAATGTCCTTTTGGGTCTTCCAAGAAGCAAATGCCAAGACTGTGCAGACAGTTAGCATGTAAAAGATTTACTGGGGATAAAGGGAGCAGGTGTAGGCAGGGAGAACCTCAGGCCATGATACAGATCCAAAGTCTGTGGAAGGAGAGAATCCAGGAAGGATGGAGTAGAAGCATCTCAGACCACAGCAGCCCTGAGAAAGTTAGGGCCAGGCTGGTGGGGAGTCCCCAAGCCAAGCTGTCCCCGTGGAGGAGTCCTGCGCTAGGCAGGAATGAGCCAACGCCGGTACCCCTGCTGTGTCCAGTCAGTGGCTGGGCGTGGCCAGAGAGAAGCAAAGCCTCTGCCTCAGCTCTGCTCCCGTGGCAGGTTCTCTTGAAGGAGGTCTGAAGGGCACGCTTCCATGGCTGCCACACGGGGATGCTGGAAAGGACTGCCCTGTCACACAGTGCCTTCTGGATATGCTCCCTCAGTGTCATCTCAAGCACTTCTGTGGCTGTGTGCCAACAAGCGGCGGAGCTGGATTCCAGCGCAGATGCCTCTGACTTCATAAAATCTGTGTGCTGTTAACTAATACCCTGCTGTATCTCAGGACCTCTCTCAGCTCCTGAGATGGCATCTGGAACACACACCTGCTTGCCCACTGTCACAGTTGGCAACTGAGTGTGTCAATACCAGTAAGAGACAGAACTTTGCCTGTAACTTGATTTGTGATTAATTTATATCAGGTTGGAACTATGATTTGAACCAAGGCCTGTCTGGTTCTCTTTACAGTTTAATTTCTACTGTGCTTCATGAGAACAGGGCCCCGAAGACTTAGCTGGGGGAGGAGCAACCCCTCCTAAGCATATTCTCGTAAAGGATACAGGCTCCAAAACACAGACAACTGCTGCCTCCTTAAATATCTGTGGAATGAATGGTGAATCATGGGGAAGAAAGATGCAGCACATCTTCAGACCAAAACCCTTACAGCTCACTCTCAACACCTCTGTCCACAGATGCGCCCAGGGCCCACCATGCAAGGCTTGGACGGCTGTCAGGTGTGCCCTAGTCTCCTAAACCCCAGAGCCAGAGCTGAGCAGTCAGGGGCAAGATTGAGACCCCGCAGTGGGGACGTTCGGAGTGGGTTTGAGACCCGGCACTGGCACTTATCCATAACACGTGCACAGGAATGCACTTGAAGTGAAATGAGGGAATATGTAGGGAAGGGCCTCATACGTGGCACTACACACGCAAGTATTGCTGAAAGTAGAATAATCTACGTACTGGATCGTCTGCAATCTCTGAACAGTGGGTCCTGGGCAAGCTCGGCCCTCTGGCTGACTTAAGAACCAAATATATTGGCCAAGTTGACATTTCCAAGTCCCTGAGGACTGGTGTCACAAACAGCACGCTTTTATGCCCCAGTAACCGCTGGGGATAGGGATCAAATATTTTGTTTCCTTTTTCTCGACTGCTTGGTCTCGGCACTACGGTTATCCATTATCGTGCACACTTTACTTCTGTCTCATTGCTCCTGAATTGTGGGGCATTAAAATTCTGTTTCCAGTTCTTCTCTGTCTTTCTGTGCGCCCCGTCCTGACAGCTGCCACTCCTCACTGCTGTCAGTGTGCCTGCCCTCAGCTGCCATGTGCCTTTTACGTTTGGGAATTGTTGTATGCTGGAGACTGCGAATGTGTTCAAGATTATCAGACATATTTGTAAATGAGCAGGCTCTGAGAGACTTCCTCTGAATACAGGGACAGTAGTGTTAGTGTATTAATTTTAGTGATGCTTGTTTTCTCTCTCCAGGGGCTTCCTTGGTTCTGTGTCATATTCTGAATGGATGCAGTTGCTTTGCTAGGTAAATGTCTTCAGCAAAGCAAGGTGCAGCCATCTCTTTATTTTGATTTATGTTGCTTTTTCTTTAGATAATCTAATCACTTCGTTGTCCACATAGCTTATCTGATGCTACCCTATCACGATACCATAAGTGGAACATTTTGGTGGATGTTGCAAAGAATATTATCTATGTCATGTGCTCTAGAGTCAGAATGGGTTGGAAATCCCAAATTTCATCACTGAATACCTATGTGATCTTGCATAATGAGCCACACTTTTCTCATCTATAAAATGGGGGGTAATAAATAGCTATATCATAAGTTGTGAAACTTAGGTGCTTTAATGCATTCTCTTATTTAATACAGCACATAGAATATTGTGGATAGTTGACAAATTGTAATTGTAATTCCTTTCTTATTCAGCAACTTTTCCCCTGAAAGCAAAACTGTGAGTCGAGTCTTTTCTAAGCTATTGAAAGTTTTGTCACAGAACCTCCTCTCCACTCCTCATGGTCTTTGGAGAATGAAAACTCATCCTCTCACAAAGCAGCCCTTCCCTAGACAGTTGGAAGTTCTGGAAATTAGGAAGTTTCTTCATGTCAGGTAGCATTTGGCCTCAGTTTCAGAAAAGGGCAACGCCAGCTTCCATCCCCTGTAGCTGAGGGTAACGCTTCAGTTTTTTTCTTCCTCTGCAGTGAACATAGTATCTGCCAAGCTCGGGCTTCTGTGATGGTCTACGATGACACCAGTAAGAAATGGGTACCCATCAAGCCTGGCCAGCAGGGATTCAGCCGGATCAACATCTACCACAACACTGCCAGCAATACCTTCAGAGTCGTTGGAGTCAAGCTACAGGATCAGCAGGTGAGTTGCTCGAGTTACAGACTACGCCCCTGAGCCTGTGCACCCCTCCTCACCATCACCCCCGTACACACACCTGTGGTGAAAAGAGGTCAGGGAAAAAGGAAGGTCAGTATTTGGAATCAGAGGATCTGGGTTCAAATTGTGACTCCGTACGCGCATACTCCAAGGGATAACACCTTAAGCAAACTGTCTTTTCTGAACTTCAGGCTTCACATCTGTCATAGGGAGACAGAAATCCACACCCTGCCTACTTCACTGTGCCATTGTCAGATGAGAATAAAATAATAGGTGCGAAAAGGCTTTGAAAAGTATGTTGCGCAAATGTGTTAGTCTTATTCTGTGCCTACGTATCCATACATAAGGTGGCTGTTAAGATTTTTGGTTCATTACTCCCCTGCCCCAGTCTTATTTTGGAAAGAGTGTCAAGATGATTTAGAGAACGTAGGATCATTTCCCTCCTTAATAATACATCCTGGGCAAACCAGAGGAGATAGTTTGTGAGTGTACCTGGCAAATTCCTGTACAGATACACGGTAACAACCTTGTCCACCCGTGTCGCAAATAGTCGTACACATATAACTTAGACAAAACAGTCTCATGGGGCGTGAGCTGAAACAGACGTAGAGAAGTGGGTTGTCTGGCTTAACCATGATGACTTTGGGTAGAACTTCTGTGCTCTCCCTCTAACGCTGTTCTTAGAGATTGACAAGGGCATTTTTAACGGTGAAATTAGCAGATCTATGATTTCAGCATTTATGAAAAACTACTTAAACACCATCTTCTGGCAACCTTTGTTGGTCAAGCTTTGGCTACGTGGAGCAGCAGATTAGCTGCTGTCTCTGAGAGAATCAGCATGTTCTCAATTAGAAAAAAGAGAACAGAAACTTTGGGTTCTATTTTTAATGCGTTGCCTGTTGAATGGGTTTCTGCTTTGGCCAAAATAGCCCTATTAAGTTTCAGGTTCTTGTGGCTAAAAGGGACATCCCCAATTCAAGACCCCTGATATAAGGTACTTTGTCTAACTTTGAGCTCTTGGTATCTCCAGAGGCATCCCTTCCCCTTATCAATGAGCCTTAATGGTATGAAGGTTTTTCTAGAAACTTGTAGAAGCTACTTCCCTATTCTTCGAATTCACCAATTCTAGATCTGCCTTTTAGAGACACACTGTGCCACATATTGCAGGATATATAGCACCCTTGGCCTCAATTATGGTGACAACCAAAAACGCCTCAAAAATTTCCAGAACACACCATGGGCTAGGGGCTGGGAGGGGGCAGTTCCTCTCTGGTTGAGAGCCTTTGACACAGGATCCATTCCCTGGTGCAGTCCGTCAATCATAGTAGGTGTTCTCTAAGTGATTGCTCTTATTGTGACAAGTTTTCCATTCCCTTCCTGCCTCTCAGTCACCCTCCAGGACACACTAGGAAGACAGCATGGTGTGTGTGCTGGAAAGGGCCTGGGATTATAGCTGGGCTCCCCAGAACTTAAATGTAACTGTTCTCAGGGGCCTCAGTACCCCCCTGCCTCCTTCAGAGGAAGTCACATGTTGAGGAGGAGACCTTTTCCCTGTGCAGAGAGGGACTGGCAGCAGGATACCAGTGACACTCTGTTTAAATTCAAAGAGGCTGCGTTGATCCTAACTTAGGGATCTCCTAGAGTCTGACAGAAGAGTTACGAACACAAGACTTCTGCTTGGAATTACGTGTTCCAGAGACAGGCTGTTAAATGGAGCTGAGAGTATCTCCCCAAATGGCTGCAGTGTGTTAGCTAGGAACGTAAAAGAGATTCCTAGTAAACCCAGGCACTAGAGGAAGTGGCAAGAAACCTGGTCCGTGGTAACTGTTGGGGACCTCAGGAGAAAAGATTGATTTTCACTGATGTTTCCTGTCAGTGTGGACTGCCATCTTAAAATGGTGAAATATTTTAAGAGAGATGGAGATTTCTGGTTATGTAACTACATTGGGGTATCTTACATGTTTAATGCTCTTCGTGGTTTATGCAGCACTTTTCGTGGCTATGATTTCATTCTCGCAATCACCCCATGAGGATGATAGTACAAGAATTATTATCCTAATTGTGCTAAATATATGGCTGTAAAACCAGATAATTATTTGTGGAGAAAAGAACTAGTAAGGTATATCACCATTAGCCAAAGTCTATCCTGAATCTCACATTGAGGGTGAAAAACCTAAAGAATTCTTAGTTGAGAATGAGTTATGGCCACCAAAAATGTTAGTGAGTTCTCAGGCTGCATTAATAAAAGTAGAGTGAATAGAATTAGAGTGTACGAATAGAAGTAGAATAAGTTATCAGGAGTAGAGTGAATTGTAGAAGCTGAGTGCGTTCATCAAGACAGAGTGGACTGACAGAAGCTGAGGTACAGAAGGAAGGTAACAGTCCTCTGCTCTGCACTGGTCGTACTTCGCCCATAACATTGGGACCAAATCTGAGCGCCACAAACTGGAATCTACAGGGAGAAGGGTCTCCCAACTGTTGAGAGATCTGAACACAGTATATTATGTGGAGCAATTAAAGGAGTGACAAGAGGTATTTATTTGGAGAAGACAGAAACTGAAGGAGGAGTGGCCACAGTTTTCAAGTTAAAGAGCTGCCATGTGGAGGAGAAATCTCTCTTGATGTAGACCCCAGAGAACAAAACTAGGAATACTATGTGGATACTGTAATGAAGATTTGAATCCAATAAAAGGAAAACTTTCCTACAAGCATACTTTTGAAAGATGGAATGTGTTACGTTGTGAGCCCATGAGGCCAGTGGGCCATTTGGTAAGATTCTGGGGAGGACAGTCTATCATAAGGCAGAGATTTGGATGAGACGAGACCTCTATAGTCTTTACTAACCTGTAGATTCTATAGTTTTTAGATCCAGGAGAATACATGGCATCAGGAAGATAATTCTTTACCATCAAGCTTCTTTTTTGTAAAAGACTCTTGACTGTTTTGACCTACAGGCCTCAAAAACATGTTAGACAGCACAGGTGTGAGTTGCTTAATGACAAGGATACATTCCGCGAAATATGTCATTGTGTGAACATCATGGAGTGTACTTGCACAAGCCTAGATGGTAGAGCCTGCTACATACCTAGGCTAGCCTGTTGCTCCTAGGCTATAAACCTGTACAGCATGTTACTGTACTGACTACTGTAGTATTCAGTTGTAACACAATGGTAAGCGTGTATCCAAATATATCTAAACATACAAAAGGTACAGTAAAAATATGTATTATACTTTTATGGGACCACCATCATATATGCAGTCCATTGTTGACCAGAACGTCATTATGCAGCACATGACTGTATTTGGAGTTGCAAGGCCTTCCTGTAAAAGAACAAGAAAGACACTCTTACTTACTCCTATACTCCCCAAAATGAAACATGGGCAAACATTGTCATTATGGGCTTTTGTACAAAAAGTGACATTTAAAAATGTTCATTCTTTAGCAAGTGTCCAGATCAGCCCTGTCAAAGCTTGGAGAATTATTTTAAGAATAAAACTGATAATGAGACAGGTTGAATGTAAAAGACTGGAAAAAGATAAATCTTTCAGACACTTACCAAAAGAAACTGGTATGGCTATATTAATACCAGACAAAATAGATTGTAAGGCAAAAAGTGTTACTAAAGATAATGGCAGACCTTTTTAATGATAAAAGGGTCATTTGAAAAAGAAGTCATAACTCTAAATTTGTATGAATCTAATTATATATCTTCAAAATATATAAAGCAAGCATGGACAAATTTAAAAGGAAAAATTGACAAATTCAGAAACATATTTGGAGATTTTAATCATACCTCCAAGTTACTGACTAAGCAGACAGAAATCAGTAAAGACAGAAAATTTGGATAAAATTATTGATCAGCTTGACCTAATTTATATTTGTAGAAACTCAACCAACAATAGTACAGTATATAGTCTTACCAGGTACACATAAAACATTTCCCAAAATAGATACTATGCTGGGCCATCAAGCAAGTCTCAAGTTACGAAGGATTAAAATCAAAGAGTGTGTTCTTTGACCACAGAGCAGTTAAACCAGAAGTCAGTAACAGCAGGATAACTAAAAAAATCTTGATGTTTGGAAATTAAGAAGTACATTACTGGCCAGGCGTGGTGGCTCACGCCTGTAATCCTAGCACTCTGGGAGGCCGAGGCGGACGGATTGTTTGAGCTCAAGAGTTCGAGACCAGCCTGAGCAAGAGCGAGACCCCGTCTCTACTAAAAATAGAAAGATTAATTGGACAACTAAAAATATATAGATGTAGTCCCAGCTGCTTGGGAGGCTGAGACAGAAGGATTGCTTGAGCCCAGGAGTTTGATGTTGCTGTGAGCTAGGCTGACGCCACAGCACTCTAGCCTGGGCGAAAGAGTGAGACTTTGTCTCAAAAAAAAAACAAAAAACAAAAAAAAAGAAGTACGTTACTAAATGAACCATGAGACAGAAGAGAAATCACAATGTAAATTAGAAAACATTTTGAACTGAACAATAAGGAAAAAATAACATAGCAGAACATTGTGGGATGCATATAAAATAGTACATAAAAGGATATTTATTTTAACATTTTTTTAATTTTTTTTTTTTTTAGACAGAGTCTGGCTCTGTCACCTGATGCTAGAGTGCTGTGGTGTCAGCCTAGCTCACTGCAACCTCAAACTCCTGGACTCAAGCGATCCTCCTGCCTCAGCCTCCTGAGTAGCTGGGACTATAGGCACATACCACCACACCTGGCTAATTTTTCTATTTTTAGTAGAGACAGGGTCTCACTCTTGCTTAGGCTGGTCTCAAATTCCTGACCTCAAATGATCCTCCCGCCTCAGCCTCCCAGAGTGCTAGGATTACAGGCATGAGCCACCACACCCAGCCTATAAGGATATTTATAGTTATAAATGTATATATTAGGAAAAGAAGAATGACTGAAAATCAGTGATCTATGCTTCTATCTTAAGAAGCTAGAAAAAGCAAAAGCAAATTAAACCCAACAAAAGTAAAAGGAAATAAAAAATAAATACAAAAGTTAGTGAAAGAGAAAGCAGATATATGATGGAGAAACATAAAATGTCTTGGTTCTTTGGAAAAAATGATAAAATTAATAAATCCCTATTAAGAGCTGTCTAGGAATAAAAAAAGAGAAAACACAAATTGCCAATATCAGGAATGAAAGGGAACCTCACTATAGATCCTATAAACATTAAAAACATAATAAGATAACATTATGAGTAATCTTATGCCAGTAAATTTGACAACTTAGATAAAATGGACATATTTCTTGAAAATCATAAGGAAGGAACAATACCAATCTTATATAAGCCCTTCAAGAGACTAGAGAAAGAAGGACCACTTCCTATATTGTCTCATAAGCGCAACAAAACCATGATAGAAACTGCACAAGAACATTATAAGAAAAGAAAATTACAAACCATTATTTCTAATAAATAATGATGCAGTAATTAAGCCTAAACAAAAGATTAATGACTTGAATCTAATAATACATTCAAAAGAAAATTCTGACAAGTGAGATTTATTCCAGGAATGCAAGATTAATTTAATAGAATAAAGGCAAAAAAACTTATGGTCATCTCATAGATACAGAAAAAGCATCTGGTAAAATTCCGTACTTCTGCATGATAAAAGCTACAATGAAACTAGGAATCAAAAGTGATTCCTGCCAGGCACAGCAGCCCACACCTGTAACCCTAGCACTTTGGGAGGCTGAGTTGGAAGAATTGCTTGAGGCCAGGAGTTCAAGACCAGTCTGGGCAACATACACAGACCCCATCTCTATATAAAATTTAAAAAAAAAATTAGCCAGGCACAGTAGTGCATGCCTGTAGTCCCAGCTACTCAGAAAGCTGAGGCAGGAGGATCACCTGAGCCCAGGAGTTTCAGGCTGCAGTGAGTTATGATCAGGCTACTGCACACCAACCTGGGTGATGGAACAGGACCTTCTCTTTCAAAAAAAAATGTGATTTCTTTAATCAGATAAAGGATATCTACAAACAACAAGAAAACAAAAACTATAGCTGACATCACATCCTGCTTCCCCCCTGAATTCAGAATTGAGGAATAAGACAAGGATGATCCCTGTTACCTCTTTGATTCAGCAGTTAGAAAGGAAGAAGTAAAACCATCTTTCATCACAGATGACTTGATAATATATGTAGAAAATCTGAAAGTACCTATAAACTATTATAGTATTATAATAATGTATGCTACCGTAATTATATTAAGTGAATCTGGCATAGTCACTGGATAGAAGGCCAATATACAAAAGCCAACTGTATTTTTAATATATTAGCAATAAATAATCAGAAAATGAAATTTTAAAAGTACCATATGAAAGATCATCAACTTCAAAGACCTAGGAACAATTCTAAGTAAAGATGTGCAACTCCTCTATAGTGAAAACTATAAAATATTGTTGAGGTAATTCAAAGAAGGCCCAAACTAGTGGAAAGATATAATACATTCATGAATTAGAAGACTTTGTGTTACTAAAATATTGATTTTCCCCAAATCGATCTATAGATTCAGTGTACTCCCAATTAAAATCTCAGTAGGTATTTTGTAGAAATGGAAAAGCTGCTTCTAAAATGTATATGGAAAGGTAAGAATTCTAAAATAGCCAAGGTAATCTGGAAGAAGAGAAAGTTGAGTATTTGCACTATCTTGACTTACTGTACAACTACAATAATCAAGACAGTGTGGTATTGGCACAAGGATAGGCAAATAGACCAATGGAACTAATAAAAGTGTAGATAGACCCATATTACATGGTTGCTTGGTTTATGACAAAGGCACTATTGTATTCAGTGGGGGAAAGATGATCTTTTTAATAAATAATGGCAAAATAATTGGATATCAATATGAAAAGTTTTACCCGTAGCTCACACTATACCCCAAAATTAATTCAAGATATATCATTAATCTAAATATTAATAGTAAATCAGGTCGAGTGCAGTGGCTCACACCTGTAATCCCAGCTCTTTAGGAGGCCAAGGTAGGAGGATCACTTGAGGTCAGGAGTTTGGGACCAACCTGAGCAAGAATGAGACCCCATGCCTACTAAAAATAGAAAAACTAACTGGGTGCGGTGGTGTGCACCTGTAGTCCCAGCTACTGGGGAGGTTGAGGCAGGAGGATTGCTTGAGCTCAGAGTTTGAGGCTACAGTGAGCTATGATGATGCCATTGCGCTCCAGCCTGGGCAACAGAGTAAGACCCTATCTCCAAAACAAACAAACAAAAAAGTAAATCAGTAAAGTTTCTAGAAGAAAATATAGGAAAATATCTTCATAACATTGAGGAAAGCAATGAATTTGTGAACAGTACACAAAAAGCATTAACTACAAAAGAAAAAGTTGTTCAGTTGGATCTCTTTAAAATTAAGACGTTTTCTTCATTAAAAGACACCATTAAGAGAATGAAAAGGCAAGCTACAGAGTGGGAGAAGATAGTCACAATACATATATGAGACTAGGACAAAGGACTCATGAAGAATATATACAGAACTCCTATGAATCAATAAGAAAAAGACACCTCTTTTTCAAAATGGGCAAAAAAACATTGAACATAGATTTCACAAAAGAGCAGAAGAAAAGAAATGGCTAGTAATCATGTGAAAGGTGCTCTACATCATTACTCTTCAGGGAAATACAAACAAAAGCTACGTGAGACAACACTGCACACACACCAACAAGGTTAAAATTAAAAAGACAAACATGCTAAGTGTTATCAAGGATATAGAACAACTTGAGCTCTCATATATTGTCGATGAGAATGTAAATTGGTACAGCCTCTTTGAAAAATTGTTTGACAGAACTTACTAAAACTAAATACACCCCTATTGGCTGGAAGTAGTGACTCATGCCTGTAATCCCAGCACTTTGGGAGGCTTAGGAGGGAGGATTGCTTGAGGCCAGGAGTTGAAGACCAGCCTGGGAAATATAGTGAGATTCATCACTACAAAAAAATTTTTTTAAAAATTAGCCAGGCACACTGGTACATAGCTATAGCTGAAGTGCGAGGATCTCTTGAGCCCAGGAGTTCGAGGCTACAGTGAGCTATGATCACACCACTGCACTCCAGCCTGAGTGACAGAGCAAAACCCTCTCTCTAAAAGAAGAAAGAAAGAAAATACACACCTATCATATATCCTACTCCTGGGTATATATACTCAAGAGAAATGAGTGCTGTGATATTGTGAAATATGTATTTAGTCTTGGTAGGTTTCCTGGCAAAATGCTTGTCTTTTGTATGATAATGGGTTAACTAGTGGGTAGCAGCTCCTAAAGAGCTTCAGGATGGGGGATGGTCACCAGAAAGACCAAGATAAGAGGGACTTTCAGCCCACCTCTGAACCTCCAGGGAGGGGAGAAGAGTTGAAGGTTAAGTTGATCACCAACAGCTAATTATGTACTCAATCATGCCTAGGTAATGATGCTTCCATAAAAGCCCAGAAGGACTGGGTTTGGGAGCTTCTGGATAGCTGAACACGTGGAGGTTCCAGAAGGATCGTGCACCTGGAGAGGGCATGAAAGCTCCAAGCACTTTCCCACATACCTTGCCCTAGGCATCTCTTCTGTCTGGCCATTCCTCTGTATCCTGCGTAATATCCTTTATAAATAAGCCCGTAAACATAAGTAAAGTGTTTCCCTGAGTTCTATGAGCCACCCTGGCAAATTAATCAAACCCAAAGAGGGGATTGTGGGAGCCCGATTTATAGCTGGTCAGTCAGAAGCAAAATAACAACCTGTGCTTACTACCAGCATCCAGAGTGGAGATAGTCTTGTGGGACGAAGCTCTCAACCTGTGGGATCTGATGCTATCTCCAGTGAGATGGTGTCAGAATTGAATTAAATTAGAGGACACCCAGATGGTGTCCGCTGGAGAATCTGCAGGATTGCGTGCTTGGTGTGTGGGGAAATACCCTTATGCATCTGGTGTCAGAAACTTCTTTCCTATATATCCCCATATAAGTGCCTGTGTCCACTGAAAGAAATGTACAAAAATATTCATAGCAGTTTTATTCGTACCAGCCAAGAGGTAGAAACTACCCACCAGGCTATCAGCAGGAGAATGGAGAAGTTATTTGTAGTTAAAAAATGAAATGCTCCATGGAAGTCAAAAAGAATTAAATATGGATACTTGCAATATTATGGATGAATCTCATGAACATTGCGCAGAGTGAAAGAAGCCAGAAACAAAGAGTGCCTACCACACGAATCCATTTCTAAGTAGTTCCAGGACAGAAAGAAGTTAGTGATGGTAACAGAAGTAAAAAACACGGTTCTTTCTGTAGGGGAGTGTTGGTCAAGAATATTAAGTGAAGCAGCGACGTCAAAGTAGACTTGCAGTAATGCAGATATTTAGTTGGATCCTCCGATCCCTTCTAAGCAGGGTAAACAAAGGAATAGAACCATCAGACAGGTGCCGAGATGTTAGCTGTCAGCTGGTCAGGTCTACCTGGCAGTTAACGAACACTGGACACCTCTCAACAGATGGTCAAGTGACATATTGGCCATTTATCATCTGCACATTCATCCAAAACACACTGTGTTGGACTTTCCTTTTTTAGAAGGCAATTTTCAAATAGTAAATATAGATTTTAAAATGGTCATGTCCATCCAGCAGTTCTGCTTATAGGAATATATCCTGTAGAAATACATCTTCACAAGGATATTTAGTTCAGTGTTATTTATAATATTATCTTCATTTTCATATTCTGAATAGGCATCAGCCTCCCTCTGATTCTCACGCCCTCTAAGAAATTTGCCAACCAGAGATTTCAAACCCTAGGATTCTAGATCTCACTTCTCCAGAACATCCCCTCAAATGCCTGGAAACAGTAGTCTTGATACACTGAAGAGTCTTTTATCTTGCTTCAGTATTTCTCAACTATTTTTGACATTATGTGGTTTCCAGACCTCCTTCCACTTAGAAGGAGGCTTGCTCCAGTTTGTTAATACCCACAAAAAGTGCAGTACCAAAAACAAAAACAAAAAACTTGAATGCAGATCTTCTGATACGGACTTACCAGGCAGAATGGAACAGGTTCTTGTCTCTCTCATTCTGACCGCTATACACTATTAATTGTCCTCTAATCCTAAGAGCTGTTTTAACCACAGTCACTTTGCTAGTTCTTATTATGTACTCCACAAAACCTCCAGCCCTGCTTCTGGTGACCTAGAGCTAATCCGAGCCATCCCCAGCTCAGTGCTTGTGGTTTAGCTGAGTGTGCATGCGAATCTGTATTCCTAGCACAAAGAGCGAAAAATAGAAACACCCAGGAACTTGTGTGTAGATGTTGGCCAAAATGTGTGCCTGTCAGTGTGTAACAATTAAGTTGTAAAACAGTAACATTCTTTAGCTGATCTAGCACTCTCTCTCCCCACTCCTTCCCCTCTTATAAGAAGACCCAAACCCAGCTCCCACCTGAGTGAAACTTGGGAAAAGCTGTTCTGGATTTGCTCGTGTTTGCTGTCCTCTGGCCTTACTTTACCCAGCAGCACAGCAGGTGGAGCAGCAAAGGAGAGCAATGAGCCAGACTTCTCACCTTAGTGCCCCAGCCAGCTAACCGGGTGTCTTGGCCATGTCCCTTGGCATCTCCAGATCTCTTCCTGAGCTCACCTTCCTGGCAGCGGTGACAGTAGAGAGAGTTTTCCCCAACCTCAGATCACGGAGCCCTACAGCCTCAAAGCCAAACAAGATCTGAGAAATCACCTTGTACCTCTCCTACAGCAAGGTCCTTTCCCTGGCATCATTACCGGCTGGCCATGCAGCCTCATCCACACTCGGCTTGCATACCTAAACTCACAGCAGCCTTAGTGTTTCTCAGTTAGCACTCCTTGACCACCTGCTGTGTGCCAGGGGCTGTCAGCTACTTTCTCACATGTGATTTTATCCTCACAGCATAGCCATAGCACATTCTTCCCCATTGTACAGACAAGGAAGCTAATAACTAATAAATGCCATGATGTCAGACCATGTGGCCCCAAGCTAGAGGGGCTGGGGGACCGGAACAAGGGCTACAGCCCACAGCCTCATCCTCTCCAGGCTCCACTGCCTTCACTGCCGCCACTTACAAATATAGTCTTGAAGTACTTCGTAATAATCCTCTTTCAAATGTCTAAAAGAGCAGAAGTTTAGAGGTCAGACAGACCTGGTATGGAAGCCCCTGACAGCTTGTAAGCACCTGAATATCTCGATCTGTCTCCATCTTCTCCGTATCTTTCCCTGATGGGCCTGGCATTGCTCCTGGCAGACTGTTGATGCTTTTTGATAGATTAATAATAAAGATATTAGTAATGCTGTGTACTTGTGTGCACATTAACTTTTCCAAGTTATCCTTTTAACTCATAACCCACTTATGAATCCATTCTAAGTACTAGACATTATGCAGAGAGGGGTGGGGGGCATAAATGTGAATTAGAAAGACTGTTGCCCTTACGGATCATCATATCTAGAAGATAAGATATAGGTAGGGTGTGTCTCACAGTGTGATCCTCGCAGCAGCCCCGGCAGGTTGGCTAAGCCAGAATTATTATCCCCATTTTATAATTGGAGAAACCGAGCCCCAGAGAAGTGCAGTGACTGCCTCGAGTGGCACGGCTGAGAGGAGGGCCAGCACCAGGACCTGGGGAACCTGATGCCCAGCTCAGCTCTTCTCATCTGGAGGTTGCGACTACACAGCATTATTAGTTAAAGGAAATAACAGGTTTTTCAAACCCTCACTGCTCTGTAGGTTATGATCTGAAAATTTGCCTGATCGTGCTTTTCCCTTCTTCGAACCCCATCCCCATCTCCCTGTCCTGTAGGAGATATAATATCCTTGCTCTGTCGCGGCTCCCTCCAGCTCACTTACATTTTATTTATTTACACGTATTTCTCTCTCTTTTTCCCTCCAGGTTGTGATCAATTATTCAATCGTGAAAGGGCTGAAGTACAATCAGGCAACACCGACCTTCCACCAGTGGCGAGATGCCCGCCAGGTCTACGGCCTAAACTTTGCAAGTAAGGAAGAAGCAACCACATTCTCCAATGCAATGCTGTTTGCCCTGAACATCATGAATTCCCAAGAAGGAGGTAAGTAGGGCTTTTGTCTTGGCCTAATGCCAAGACCCTCTCTTGTTCTATCCCTGCCCCGTGCAGCTGTGGCTCTCTGGACGTCCTAGCACCGCCACTACATTGAGCTGATGTTACATGGGTTCTGCTGCCTCACTCTAGATTTAGAGAGAGATTGACAGTTTGAAGAAGGAAAAAATGGCAGTTTGTATCATTTTGCCATTTGTGAGATATAGGTATTTATTGACGTGTTCCTAAATCTATATATCCAGGTCTGTTTTGTTTGCCATCCTATTTCCATATTCTAGAACACTCGTTTGGCAGAGTGGGAGAGAACAAACAGCAATTTATTCTTGAATTCAATTATTCATTCATATACTAAGTGTTTTCTAAATATTTAGCGCAAGAAACTGGCTAGGCAAAATAGATAAGAAATATTTAATAAATAGGTTCCTTCCCTTCAAGGCATTTAGTTTTTCAGTTAGACAGATTCATAGACAACTAACTATGATGTATTGCAGTAAGTGCTCTAATAAAGGTACATTCAAGGTATTTAGGGGCCACAGAAAAGGAAATAAGTAACTCCGTCCATCTGGGCCACTAAGGGAGGCTTCCATAGCGGTGGTGACATTTGAGCTGGGGTTCAGAAGGGTGAGGAGTTTATAGACAGAGGCGGGAGTGGGCATCCCAGACAGAAGGAGCAGCAAGCGAAGACAGAGGGCATGTGCTGGGGTAGAGTGAAATGCAGTGTTTCTGGGGCCTGGGCACCGACAGTGGGTTGGTATGAAACTGGAAGGGTGGTGGGGCTTGCACAGTGAAGGGCCCTAAATACCCGGAAGACTTTGAGTGGGCTCGATCTTTGGTGTAGACAGTGGAGGGACGGGGGCTAGCAAAAGTTGCTAAGCAGAGAAGTTAAAAGCAAAGAAGCAAAAATACATGTGGCTTTCATTGGACATTTGCCATGGTAGCTTTGGAGGGAGGAGCCAGGCTTTCCTGGGTGTGGATGTCTTGATTGCGTCAGGTGTGGGCCTGTAGTTGGCATTTAAATGAACTAGAATGTAAAATGTCTGGCAGGCTGCCTGGCACGTAGTAACCACTGAGTGTTACTACTAGATTTACTAGAATCTAGTAGTATCTAGTAGTAATGCCCAGTGTGAGTGTTATTACTGTGGCTATTGCTGCTGCTGCTGTTGCTGCTACTGGAATCGAGGAGGGAAATGGGGAGACATGGTGCTCAGAACCTGGAGGGAAATGGTGCTTAAATGTCTGTTGGGCCTGATAATATTGGAGCTTTGGAGCCCAATTTAAACATTAGGAGAATTTTTTAAGTAAATAAGGACATGTTTTGAGCATGCTCCCCACTGGTCGTACCCAGGAGCAGGTGCTTGTACAGTGCTTTCCCATCACGACAGGGCTCCTGGTTTGTGGATTTTCGGCTGAGAACTGTGTGTGTGGAAGGAAGCTGCTCGGCCACAGCCGTGCTGAGTGATCAGCACAAGGCCTGAAACGTCGCAGGCGCCCACAAATGTTTATTAACCTGTCTTTTCCACCCAAGAGCCTTGATCTTCGTGGTGAAGGGAACCGAGTTTAATGTTTGCAATCTGAACTTACCCACCTGCCCCCAGGATGTGGGAGTTAATCTTTATTTTATCTGTATGTATAGATATATTGAGGGACGAAAAAAAAAAAAAGGTTTTAGACACCTCTTTCAAAGCAAGCACTTAAATTAAATAAAAGCTACTAGTTATTTTATTAAATGCACTGTGGAATCACAAGGAAATCAGTTAATCCAGCCCTCATTTTCAAATAAGCAAGCCGTGACCCATCATGAGTAAATAATTAGCGTCAGATAGGGAGTCAGGTCCAGAATCCGACCTCCCACGTCTGTGGGGTAAATGGATGCCTTGTAGGGGCAGGGGTGGGAGCCACCAGTTAGTTTTGGGTGTGTGGACACACTGTGAGAGTGGCCTGATTTGAGACTTGCCTTAGGAGTAGCAGTTGCTCATCCAGGTGCGGTTGGCATTGGCCTCCTTTCCGTGGTGAGAGCCCGGGGCTAAACGTGTCATGTGCAAATGAAGCATTCAGCTCGGTGCGTATATGTCCCCCGTACACACCGCCAGAGCGTGATAGAACGCGGTCACACCAGAAGGCCCCCTCCCTGCAGTCCCTACTCTCAAGGACAACTACAGTGCCCACTTCCATGTGGCAGAGTCATTTTGACTGTTGTTGTACTTCACATAAATGGGATCATACGCTGTGTGCCTCCTGTGTCTGAGACTGGATGTTATGCTTGAGGGATTCATCCACGCACGGTGTGCATCGGAAGTCGGTGATCTTTCGTTGCACTGTGCACTTCCGTTGTGTGACCCTGTCGCAGCCGATCTGCCCATTCTGCTATCCGTGGGGGGTTAAGACAGTTAGACCTCACGCGGTGCACGGCAGCCTCTCTTCCACCACTACCACAGAGGCTTGTGAGGCTCTCTATTAAATCCCCTCTGTGTTGGGGAAATTCCATCCTACCCTCCCTCAGTAGGAGGCAGTTTGCAGTAGTGAAAAAAGCATCTGTTTGGGGGCAGCCAGATCGTACATTGACTTTTCGCTGTGCCACCTGTGTGGCTTTAGAATTATAAACCCTATTTCTTAGAGTTGTTATGAAGATTAAATTTGAAATGCTTATAAAGCACATAGTATATAGTGCCTGGTATATGATGAGAGCTCAAATAATATTGATTCTTTCCCTTTTGGTCTTGTTCAATTTGATTATCGTCTCTAAGCTTCAGTTTCCGTATCTGTAAAATGACATCTTAAGTCCCACTTCCCAGAGTGGTGGGGAGGATTCAAAGGCCCAGGGTGGTGCCTGGCACCTTGGAAACACTCAGCCAAAACTCCTTCCTCTCCTCACGGGCTCATCTTTTTGGGTGGTAGGTATGTGGGGTCCGTGAAGCCTGCTTGGGGCTGTTCCTCAACCACCTTGGGATCACAGTCCCTACTAAGACTCAGCGTCTCCTCAGGTTGGGTCTTGCTCAGCATCGCCCACCACTTCCTCCCCGTGTGTGGACAGACACTAGTATGGACTCTTCCTGGTCATCCGGGCCTCGTAGATACAAGACACTTACATACTAAACCTAAGAACAAATTGTATTTGCCCTGCACTTGGTATTGGACAGTGTCTTCCCATCTTTGTTCATAGATGATTCTTGCCACAGCCCTGGGAGATGAGTTCCCAGATAACATCCCTCTTCTCTAGGTTAGGAAGCCAAGGCTCAGAGAGGAAAGTGACTTCCCTTCCCTGTAATCCCACAGCCAGAGAATGAGCTAAAATTTGAACTCAGAACTTCACTCATTCACGCAGTTTGTACTGTCTCTGTGCTAAAGATGGGCAGGGGCCATACTTCTGTGTTCTTCTTTTTGTCCTTTCAGCCTTTGAACAGTGAAACCCACTGTTGAATCGGGATTCTTAAAATTATTCTAGAGAAAGGATGGGTACAACAGAATATTTCTACTGCCTGAGTTCTACATGGCAGAGATACTCAGGCATTGAAAGATCTGTCTTTCTGACATTTTTACTTGATACTCACAGAATCTTACAGCGATAGTTTTGGATACTCATTCTTCACCTTCAGGCCCAACCTAGGGAACCTAAAGTCAATTTAGCAGGTAAAACAATAGATAAATAAAATAATACTCATGGATCATGGTAGTTACATTTCCCTGGGGGGAGGAAAGGAGTACAGAGCTAGCTTTGAGTTCACTGGGGACCTGGACAAGGCTCTAGTTTCAGGAGTTATCTCAGTGCATATAGATAGTCAGTCACTGGGTTACTGGGGCTTTTTCTACAGAAATTGACATCTGGAAATTATTTGAGGAGACAGGGAGGGGCTCTTTTCTGGGTGAATGAGGAGCTCCTTGAGTGGGTTAACTCTGTGTAGCCCCTATTGGCGGAAACAGAGTGCCGCAGCCTAGCTGTGGCTATCTGTGTCCATTGTTGGTCCGTGCTATTTATAGAGCATGGCTCACAGACCAGCGGCCCAGCTTCTCTGGGTGCCGTGTGACGGGGCATGATGGCCAGGAATGGTGCGCATGCTTTGGTGGGAACGCAGAGTGGGGCTTCTTTGGCCAAGTTGTATGATAAAGATAATGATTATAGTAATAATAACATCTAGGCTTTCTCATCAAAGGCTGGGCTTTTTGTTTTTGCCAGGCTACTTCTCCTATATGCCCCTTCCCCGCCCTGCTTAACGAAAGGCTCCCACCAGCCAAGCAACCTAGTGGGGTAAGGGCCTAGCAGCTCCACAGGAAGATGCTATAAGCCGAGAAAGTACTTCCTTATACTCTAAACCATTTATAATTTGGCTTTCATTTCCAGTAGGTAGTCAGGCCAGCTACTGTTACACACATTTATTCACATGGGGGCCTAGGATTCAAAAAAGTGATATGTCTACCAGAATCTTCCAGTGGAATTGAGACTGAAATTTAGGGCTTCTGGTTTGAAATTCAGTACTTTTTCTGTAACTCCGCACTGCTTTTGCAGGTCAGAGAGGAAGACTGACAAGCTGTTTTCCTTGTACCCACAGTCCCAGGTGGCCTCACTTTTGGGATCTGGACTTGGGTAGGACAGTGAGCATGGCCCATGCCAGGCTTCCAGCCCCTGACAGAAGAGTGACTGAAAAACAGGCCTCAGAGTCCATGGTCTGCCTCAGCGCTGACTTGCTGATACCAACTCCAGGAAGCCCCTTACTTAGACTTCCGCCGCCTGCATCTTCAGTGGGAGCACACTTTCCTTCTACGGAAGCCGGCAGTCTCAGGCAGGGAGGACTGTTTACAGGCTGTTCCTTGGCACCCCAGCCCAGCTCAGTTTTCTTCCCTTCTACAATTTATTCTCATATCAGATATCAGTTCATAGTTTAGGAGCCTTAAAAGGCTGCTGCTTCTGTATGCTTTTATATGATTCTGCCACTGACTCGCTAGGTGACCTTAAACAGGTCATTTCTCCATGGGCCTCAGTTTCCCCATCTTTGAATTCTAGTTCACCATGTATAGACATTGTCACTGTGACCATTCGCTAGGAGCAGGTAAAATCTTGTGAAGAAACTAGAACAACGGAATGTCCTCTTTCACTTCCTGAAGGACCCTAGGACTTCCAGGAGGCAGGATCCCTCTTGCGCCATAGTCACTGAGTGAACCAGTCCTTTTTCACATAGATAGTAATTCATGTCTAATATTGAAAATAGAAAATACAGACAAGAAAAGGGAAAATTCCCTGTAATTTTACAACACAGAGCTATCTACTCTTAACACTTATATATCTTTACAAACGTTTTTGTGTTCACACGTGAATGAATAGCTATTCCCCTAAAATCATCTGTACATACTGTCCTATAACCTGCTGTGGCATAATAGGAAATATTTACATGGCTTCTGCCCTGGTTCCTGGCACAGAGCTTCCAAACCCTATAACTTCCTGAGTGAGAAAGGTAATAGAGCATCTTCTGGTATAATGTTTGGTCTTCGTCTCTTCTTCCTGACATAAGAGCTTCTAAGACCCTTGGAATCTGGGCAGTGATAAGAGTGTCTTTTTGTAAGTTAAAGAGATGACTAGTGTCTAGAAGTGCCTAGATAGCTTCAGAATGGAGCTGGTTTCCAGAGGAACCAACCGTGTGATTAGAAATTGGAACACTCTGCCCCACCCCTCACCTCCAGGGAAGGGAGAAGGGCGGGAGATGGAGTTTATCACCAGTGGCCAGAGATTTACTCAATCCTCCCTACCTAATGGAACTTCCTTAAAAAACCTAAACAAAGGGGGTCAGAGAGTTTCTGGGTTGATGAACACGTCCACATGCAGGAAGGGTGGCATACCCCAACTCCATGAGGACAGAAGCCCTGTGTATCTCTTAATCTGGCTGGTCATCTGTATCCTTTATAATAAATACAGTGTCTTCCTGAGTTATGTGAGTCATTGTAGCAAATTGTCTAAGGAGCCGGTCATGGGAACCCCAATCTATAGCCAAGTCAGACAGAAGTGTGGATAACCTGTGAACCCACTACTTGCGATTAGTGTCTAAAGTGTGGGGGCAGTCTTGTGGGACTAAGCCCATGACCCATGGGATCTGCACAAACTCTAGGTAGTTAGTGTCACAGTTGAATTAAATTGTAGGACATCCAGTTGGTGTCCACAGAGAATTGGAGAATTGCTTTGTTTGGAAATCCACACATTTGGTGTCAGAAGTGCTGTGACTAGAGGAACAGTTTCTCACCTAGCACTATAGTATGAACATCTTTCCATGTCAAGAGTATGGACCTGGCCGGGCATGGTGGCTCACACCTGTAATCCTAGCACTCTGGGAGTCCGAGGCGGGTGGATCGTTTGAGCTCAGGAGTTCGAGACCAGCCTGAGCAAGAGCGAGACCCTATCTCTACCGAAAATAGAAAGAAATTAATTGGACAGCTAAAAATATATAGAAAAAATTAGCCGGGCATGATGGCGTGTGTCTGTAATCCCAGCTACCCGGGAGGCTGAGGCAGGAGGATCGCTTGAGCCCAGGAGTTTGAGGTTGCTGTGAGCTAGGCTGATGCCATGGCACTCTAGCCTGGGCAACAGAGTGAGACTCTGTCTCAAAAAAAAAGAGTATGGACCTTGCTGATCTGAGTGTGGTGATGTTTACAACTAATTGATCACAACCAGTTCCGGATTCTTTTGTTCCTTCTCCACTCCCACTGCTTCACTTGACTAGCCTTAAAAAAAAAAAAAAGAGTATGGATTTTCCACCATTTGTGTGTCGTGAAGATGTACCACGTAAGCATCCTTCTGCTTTCAAACATACTGGTTGTCCCCATTTTTCATTATTACACTCTTGTAATAGAGGGCATTCTTATATGTTTGTATATATGCTTTGTATCTTCTGTGTTCATCTTTACACACTTGTCCATTTATTTCCTGGGGCATATTTCTGTGTCAAACAATATATACACTTTTAAAGTTGTGGTATATCTCGCCAAATGCCCTCCTGAGGGAATACCCTAGTTTCCTTCCTAGGAATACCCTAGGAATACTCTGTCCAGCATGCGTGACAATTGCCCACTGCCCCAACCTTCACTAGCACTAGGCATTAGTACTCTCATTAATCTTAGTAAACACAAGAGAAAGGAAACATTTTATTTTACATTTTTCTTTACTAGTAAGGGTGAACATTTTTTATACATTAATTGGCGATTTCACTTTTTCCATTATTGTCAGCAGCAACTTTGGCTAAGCGCAGCACAGCTTGAAGAATGCAAGCTCCTTGCACCTTTAGTCACATCTGCAAATTCCCACTCCCTAAGTATATTCATCCTCTGATGACAAAGGGACCTTGTATTTCCTTTGGCAAATAGATGGAGACAGTCTAGCATCATGGTATGTTCCAGGCTCATGATGGAGAATAAATAGACCTCCTTCACTGTAATGTCTACATTGTCCATGTTTTAGGAGTCGTCATTGTTATCTGTGCTTGTCTGCATAGCCATAGAAGAAACTATTAGCTTCCATTCTCTTTCATTGCCTGGACCTATCCTTCCACTGGAGGAACTTCTTATTTAGTGTCTAGAATCATGTTGGTAGGTCACAGAGACATTCCTTGCCCGTTCCTCATCTGGCCTCTGAAGGACGCTGTCTGGTGCAGTGGAAGGGAAGGGAGAGCCAGGAGTCCCACCAAAAGCACCAGAGAAAGGCTTCGAGTTGTCTTTCTTCAGCGCAAGCCCCCACCTGCCCTCTCTTCTCCTTGAAGGGGAGTTCTGATCAGGGTATTTCTCTGCTGCCCACTGATCCTGGTACCTACCATCCTACTGTCCCTGGTTTTTAAAAATGGACAGAAACAAAAGAGGCAGAATTCTGTAGCTCTGGGGCTTGAGGTTGTCATTTTATATTATCTCAGATATGTTTTTTTAAAAAGGAAAAGGATACCAAAAGTGACAGGAAGGGCACACAGGGAGCCTTCTGATGAGCTAGTGTTTTCCTTTTCTAAGCATATGCAGGCAGTGGAGTAGGCACACAGCCAAGGACAAACCTAGAAAAGGCAGAGTCCTGTCGGAGTTGGATGCCAAGGTTTTCAAATACTGTTCCCTCCCTGGAATGTTTTCTTGCTGTCTCTACTTACCAAAATCTCCCAGCCCGCTAGACACGGCTCAGCGCTCTTCCCAGAAAGCTTTGCCTCATCCCCCCAACCTCTCGCCTCCCTCCCTGACTTCCCTTGACACTTGGTTTCTGGTTTCTGGTTTCTTGGTTTTCTTATTCATTCCTTCTTCATTTTGCCTGCCTGTGTTGCTCTCTCATTGGGTGTCACTTTCTCCGGGCAGACTTCTATGGCCCCCTTGTCCCACCCTGAGTCAGGGTGAGGCACCTTCCCTGTGCTTCCCTGTTGACAGTCACCACTTTGTAGCGTGAAGGCCTGGCTGCTGTGTGGTCTCCCACGAGGCTGTTGTGAGGGGGGCACACACCTGCCCTGCTCACCGTCGGACCCCAGCTCCCACCACGGTGTTTGATGCGTCCGTGGCATCCACAAGAGCTGTTGAATGTTGAGAGACTGTATGCTCCTGAGAGCAGGAGTCACCTGTTAGCCACCTCTGTGTACTATAGATGCATGCATGTTCATGTGTGTATGTGTGTGCTCATGGGTATATGTTCACGTATGTGTGAGCTTGTGTGTGTGCATATGTACTTACCTGAGCAAGTCACTTGAGCTCTCTGTGCCTGTGTCCTGACTTGTACTGTGCCTCGTAGAATTAACTGTGATGGTCCCTTTAAAGTACTCAGGACAGTTCCTGATGCACAGTATTTGATAAATATGCGCTGTTTTAAAAAACCCAGTGTGACCTTTTCAGGTGGCACTGGGCTGGGGATGAGTGAAGAGTTACCTGCCTCTGCATTCAGTGGCCCCAGAGGACTTCACTTTCGAGTCTCTTGTTTGTTATGGTCATTGCTGTTTAAATCTCCCTCCTCTGCCGGCCCTTCGCCCATTCCTTTCCAGTGTCGATCAGATCCAGGGCTTTGGCTACTCCTTTCCTCATATTTGATTAATTGGCTATTGATATGGATAATACTATCTCAAAGCATGAGTTATTTCATGGGCTGTGTCTCCTAATTGGTGAAATTGGCTGGTTGGTTTATTTGTAAAAATTCTAAGGACTAGGGCGCTCTCCACACTAGTGTAAGGGCCCCAGGGCAGAGATGTCCCCTTGCACCCAGCAGGTTCTCAAATCCCCTGTAGAATCTGCCCCCCTTTCTTCTTTACTGTTTTTTTTTCTTTTTTATAGACATCTTTTTCTAAGCCTTGCAAAGTTCCCATTATGGTGGGGATGAGGTAGTTATGCAGTGAAAAATAGTAATAATAGTAACACAATAATGATGATCTTTCTTTGGAGCTGCCAGAAGTCTGGGCACCTGTTTGAGAATGTGTTTCCTCACTGAGTCACTGTAGGAGCATGTAAAAGAAACAAGGAAGCTCCACCGCGAAATCCTGCATGTGGGTAAATAATTCCCTTGCTGGGCTACAGTCACGAATAAACTTAAAGATAAGAAAGATCTTAGAGATATTTAATCCAGTTCTTCCTCCTCTGACCTATTTTTTAACCTTTGGAGCTGCAGCTCTAGTTGAAGAGGAAGAAGGAAGGGGAGGTGGCCTCACAGAGGGCTTTGCGGAGCCGCTGGGCCCGGAGCGCAGACCTTGCACCAGTGGTGCCAACGCCCAGGCCCACACCCTTGCTGCTACACCCACCGCCTCCTGTTGGGCAGGTGCAGCTAGCACCCCAGGGCCCTGCGCAGTCACTTCGTCACGGTACTTAGAGGGTTTATTCAGAACACCTCTTTGGTGTCAGCAGCGCTGCTAGCCTGCCAGTCCTTTGGTAGCAGGACCCGTGCTGTCTCAGTCATGCCTGCCTCTCCAGAGCCAGTGTGGGGGGACACACAGCAGGCGCTCAGGAAATGCGTGATAAACTGCATCAGCTTTTTCACTTTCTAGTGTCAACAATCCTCCAAGAACAGGAAGCCCAGGTTCTGTTCTAGACTGAGACTCGGGATGTCTGGCTCTAGGTCCAGCTCCACCCCATTCACTGACTTGTCCTCAGTCAGGTCCAGGGACCTTTGTAGGTCTCAGTTTCCTCGTCTCAAACATGGAGTACTGATTGTCCTCCACAGTCTTTTACCAGGTTAGAGGCCCTTTCTCCAGGGTGCCAGGTGAGCTGCCATCTGCTTGGGCAATTAGGAGGCCATGGTGTTGAGGAAAGCCAGGGAGCTGGCTGCGAGACCTGGCTGGGCCGCTTGTTTGCATGTGAGTTGGGCAAATCACTTCCCTTTCCTGGACCTTGGCTTCTTCATCTGTAGGATGGGGATGGTTACCCATGGCTCGTCTGTCTCGCAGCATGAGAGTCAAAGAGACAATGGGTATAGATTTCTGAGCGTTGCAGGCAGGAACGGCTTTGCTGGTGACTGGTAGCAATAGTGGTTGTAGTAACCGCAGCAGTTTGGCGAAGTCCCATTTGGATAAGGAAAATGCCTCCCCTCCACAGTGTCTGAAGTTCTGTGGAAAGTTTGACCCTCCGTGAGTTCCCGTGAGTTAGTGGGAAGAACCTGGCCTGAAGTCGGGAGTCTGGGCTCTTGCCCTGAGGCAGCCGCTGCTTTACATGGGGCTTCAGGTATGTGTTGTCTTCTCTACAGGCACTAATTATTTAGATACTGAAATGGCAGGGTGGGACTAGATAATGAGCTCTCAACAGGGACAAAGTGGAAAAAACTGGTGATTTTTAGGGGACAGAGGGACAAATGTGCTGCACTTTGCGATGTGCAGGGCAAGTCCTGCACAATGAAGTATTATTTTGCATGTCCTGCTAAATACTTAAAAGGTTTATTTTTAATTATCTAAGCCAGAACTTAGTCTGTTTTAAGAAAAAGCACTGTTTTCTTTTTTTAACCAGTTATAGTATATGCTGAATTTTCTAGGAATGCAACTACCACATACGTCAAAAAAAATATATACTTAATTTTTTGTGTGACTTTATCAAGAGTTGTTTTCTGTGTTGGAAAATCACATTTCCAGCATCGTCACTTGCTATAGTTTAGTCATCCAGATAACTCCCCTTTATCAAACCCATTGGTGGCAGCAGCGCTCCCAGCCGGCCTGTGGGTAGGTGCAGTGTCTGGCTGCTCTGTCGCCTCTGACCTTTTGCACACCACAGTGCACACAGTGCACACGTGCTTCTCTCTTTACCTCTCCGTATAATACACTTAAGGCATTATACCGACTTTTTTTTCTAATTTATGTAGGTAGGTTACATAATCTATGCATTTCATTTCAGGATAATACAAGGAGCATTACAAAATGCTTGTTATAAAAAGGGCGCCGTTGGGTCTGAGAGAATTGAGAGTACTAACCTAGAAGTTCTGCAAAAATCAGACGCATTCCTTCTTGCATCATATCTGTTGTCTTGTTTGATCGTCACTTAACAGTGCCGTGTAGATAGCATAATGTCTGCCCTGTCTTTCAGCTGGGAAAGCTAAGCCCCAGGGGGAGGAAGTGAGTACTGGGCCCAAACCACTTATTGACATGACCCAGTCAGGAAGAGAAACTGGGATGAGAACACTGTTCTTCTTCTCAGAGTCAATGAGGCGTAGCGGAAGAAACACGGCGCGGCAGAGCCAGACTACCTTGCATCCAGATTTCTGCTTTACGCTTGCAAGCAGTCAGGGCCTTAGCAGGTCACCTCCTCCGTAAGTAGATGTAACAATACCACGGGCCACTGGTGGATTATGTGACATGATACCTACACAGGATGCCTGGTGCCTGGCAGGTATCCTTCAGGGCTGCTCCCCTACCCTGCTCCACCTCTTGTCCCCAGATCCAGTAGTCTTTCATTAAACCAGTTTAGGTTCTCTCAGAACGTACCACGATCATTTTATAACTGTCTTCCGTTATTCCAAGAGAGCAGGGCCCTGGTGGCACTTGAAGCAAGGCCCAAACTCATGGAAATCGGCCACTTGATGAGAGTGAATTTTCTAGAAAATCTTCCCCTCAAAGCATCTGCTGGTGTAGAAGACAGAGAGTCCAGGCCCAGGTGGGGCCCATGAGCAGGAACCAGTAGGGGCCTTAGGTGTCATGAGGCTGAGTTTACATTTTGCAGATGACAAAACTGTGACCTGGTGAGGGGAAGGACTTGCACAGGGTCACGGGACAAGTCAGGGGCAGAGCTGTGGCCACAGCCGAGGTTTCTCCCACCAGCCCAGGAGACCTGGGTTTGAAACGAGCTTTCCTTCCTGAAAGAGAATGTTCACCGGGCCTAGCACCCGGCTGGGGCTCTAGGACAGGGCTGAGATAATGGGATTTTGACCATTTCTCCCCCTCGCTTCTCGCTAATGAAATTGCCCCTGCTTTGGGGTTGGATGCAGTAGATTTCAAGCTAATGATTTTTGAGATGTTCCCGGGATCCACCAACGTACACCAGGGCCCTCACCTTGATGCAGCCAAAGCAGTTCTACTTTATCCATTTGATATAGTGAGACTCTGGAGAAAAGGAAAAGAAGAAAATCTTGGTAGCTTTATGGAAATCCACATTGGGTGAATTAAAACACAGGACAAAGTGCTCGTTATCATTGGCCTCTTGACGTAATGGTATATCCTTTTCTCACTTGGTTTGCTTGTAATAGCATCATTGGTATATTTCAAGAAATGACACTCCTGGTACTGGATGATAAATGTTTTCCCAATTTTTCCAACCTCCTTAATCGATACCCAGTGGCCCAGCAGCAGTCACGGGAAGGAGCCCAGATGAGGGACAGACAGGCTTCTCGTGAAGTACTTGGCCCCTTCCATTTCCTCATCGAAGGAGTGGGACGTTGTTAAACCTCATAGCTTCTTGGAGTTGGGGCTGAATTTTGAAATTACCTACCTTTTCCCCTGAAGAGAAAGAAATACTGAACTGTCTTCATCTCCTTAGCTCCAAAGGCCATTTAGCACTTTCTACCCCCTGAGATGCCTTCTGGGCTTAGTGTGAACCAGAAGGCAGGCCCAGGCCGGCCCTGCCCCAGCCTCCTGCGTCCCCCCGACTGCCATCTGGTGGCCACTTTGGGGAGCCAGGCTTGTCTGTCTCCTGACCCAGCTCCGATGCCCACTCCCCGACTGTTGGGTCGAGCAGGGCCTCGTGGCCCGTCCATGCCAACAGCTGCGCAAGTCACCCCGTCACACTTTCACGCAGGCTGTTCTGGGCCTGAATGCCCCTTGCTCTTCCCCTCTCACTGTCCCCCACACTTTCAAAATCTTGCTCGTCCTTCAAATGCTGTTCCCCAGACGCAGCTTTGTCCGGCCTCTAAGGCGTGATCATTCAGTCGCTTCCCTGGACTCCCACGGTGCATCATTTTTGCCTCTGTCATAACAGTCAGCACCACCTGGCATGTCGTACTGTTCCCTGGGTGTGCCCCCAGTCAGGCTGGAAATTGAGAAGTGTCCTCGTTATCTCTGGACCCTCAAAAGCCAGCATGCTGTCCGATGTTTGAGCTCTGGACACATCCACACCAGGCTGCGGGAGCAAAGCAAGATCCAGATGCGCGCCATGCCCCGAGCCCCAGCTCAGCATCCAGGTGTGCTGGGCTGTGTCCAGCAATGAAGGGCGTGTGTTGGTCTGAGCCCGAGACCCCTCTGACTCGTCACCTCCATCACATATACTCACTGTCTCTCGCCTGAAGTGTCGTGATGGGGTCTTAACTTGTCAGCCTTCTCCCTTCTTCAGTCTGTCCTCCTGAGGTGCTTCTGAAGCGGCCCGGTCTGCAAGCCACCCATGGCCTGGGTCCTGTGCTCGCTTACATTCTCTGCATACTTGGCCCCACGCCACACCCTGCCATGCTCTCGCCTGTCTCCTTGTCACCTGCTGCACAGCCTTTGCTTTCCTGTGTTTGGGAAGCCACCCAGGTGCCCCAGGAGACCTCAGGTGCCCCTTCCCCCACTCTGAACACACTGCTGCTGTGCCATACGTTTGGACTCTGGGCTTGCTTGTCTAGACTGTGAGCTCCTCGAGGGCAGGTGCCTTGCTGTTCATGTCTGTATGCCAGGTGCCCTGAAGAGACACTGGTACACCAGAGGCGTTTGGTGAGCCAGGGAGCTCTCCAGCTCGCTCCCATGTCATTCCTGCCGTCGCACCCTCCCGCGAAGACAAGACGAAGTTCCTGAGCCAGCACTGCTCGCCTGCAAGCCTGCGAAATTGGGCTCAAGGTGAGGGGTGCTATCTGTGATTGAGGGACATGGGCAATGGAATTGTCTCACACAGAAATCGCACCCGTCACCTTGGCCTGCTCAGCACCACCCCAGACAAGGAGCCCGCCTTCCCCAGCCAACAGCCCTGATGAAGGGCCTTCAGCTATTCGTGACCCTGAGGCGTGTGTGCTACGGAAGGAGCTTTGACGTGGACGCAGATCTGGGTTCAGGCACACCAGTTGTGCCAAGAGTGTGCCCTTGAGCAAGTCACTTGACCTTTCTGAGACTCAGTTCTCCATCTGTAAAATGGGTTAATCATACCTACCTCACAGGGTTGTTGTGAGGATAACACGAGATGATGATTGTAAAAGTTCTTTGTCACCTGTAAATTACTATAACAATTTGAAATTTACTCTTTTTTAAAAATGTATTCGCAGAGGTAACTAACAATGCCAACTCCTCTAGTAGTGCCAACAGGCTGCGCTTTGGGAGACAGAGGGAGGCCAGGCCACTTGGGTCAGGGAAACAAGGCTTGACCCAGGCCCTGCCGGACGGGGGGCAGATGGGGAGGGTCTGACCATAAGGAGGATGGGGGCGCGAGCAGCTCTTGGTGGTTTGTGAGCTCAAATCAAGGTTGAAGGAGATGCTCTGCACAGGGAGGGGTCTCCCTCTGCACACTGGCAGTACTGTGTGTCCCCTTTGGGCCCTAATTTCTGAACATCCCACCAGCATCCTGCTGCTGCCACTTCTTCATTGAAGAGCTGCTGGCTTTGCAGTTTATATCCCAGGGAAGGAAGGCCACTCTTGCCACCAGTCCCAGGTTATCTTCCTAACATTAACGGCAAGATTGCTTTGGGGCTTTTAGTCTTCCGTAAATACAGCCTGGACACTACACACCCAGTCAAGGCTTGAGATAGTTAATGGTACATTCCGGAGTGTTGCCTCACCAGTGCCTGCCAAACACACTTCCTGGTGGGGCACAGGGAGCAGCCAGCTGAGGTGTGCCCCCTCTAGTCAGCACAGGGGTTGACAACGTGGCATAGACTCTAGAGGCGGGTGACAGAGTGCTGTGCCCTGGCTCCAGGCATCTATCCACACCTTGTCCCATGGAGCAACTGTGAAACCCTGGGCAAGCCATTTCGCCATTCTGAGCCTCAGTTTCCTCATCTTTGACTTGGACTCAGTCACCACCTCACACAGTTATCATTAGGCTCAAATGATAAATTAGATGGAAATGTGATTTGTAAGCTGTAAAGCACCATAAGGATACAAGTTGTTGTTCCTGGAACACCCAATCCCTAGGCACTGTCGGGGATCACTCCACAGTAATGGCCAGAGTCACCCCGTTACCAGTAGGCTGAGTTATATACTCGTCGTGGAAAGGAACAAGCCCCCACCTTCCTACATGCCGTGTGCCTGGACCTCGGTTCACTGGATCTTCACAGCGTCCTTCTGAAATTGTCAAGGAGTCATTAGGAATTATTGTCTCCACTTTAAGGAAATGGGCCAGATATGGGGGCTTATGCCTGTGATCCTAGCAGTTTGGGAGGCAAGGAGTTCGAGACCAGCCTGGACAACATAGCAAGACCCCTTCTCTACAAAAAATTTTTTTAATTAGCTGGGCATGATGGCGTATGCCTGTATTCCTAGCTATCAGGAGGCTGAGGTGGGAGGATGGCTTGAGCCCAGGAGTTCAATGTTGCAGTGAGCTATGATCAGGCCACTGCGCTTCAACCTGGGCAAGAGAACAAGACCCTGTCCCAAAAAAAAAAAAAAAGAAAGAAAAATGAAGAAACAAAGGTTCACAACAGTTAAGAAACTTGCCCAAGGCCACACTAGTGAGCGACAGAGCCCAGACTTACAACCCAGGTCTCCTGATTCCAAGTCCAGGGCTTTGCCCATTGGACAAGACTGCCTCTCGAAAGAGACCCTGCTCAGCCAGTAGCCTCTTAGCTTTCTAAATCATAACACAACTTGGTCAGGGGTTGATTTTTACAGACATTTGACTTGGCCCATCTTTATAGCTAAATACCCACATCTTCTAAAGTGAGTAAAGAATTCATTAACATCCATTTTCCTTTTTCTCACATAGCCCGTATAATCTCTTTTCTAAAGAATGGTAATTTCACAAGTAACCTGCTGCCAACTTTAGCTCATATAGGATAAGAGCCAGCTCAAATATTTCAGTAGATAAGCATCCCCAAACACTCAGAAAGCCAAGTGCTAGACTTGGGGTACAACTTTGAATTCCTAGAGTGGACAGGGTGTGAGCCTTTGAGGCCCTGCCCCACGTGCTTGTCTGCTGCCTGCGTTCATTCGTCTGTTTATCCGTGCAGTGAACAGTGGGTTTCTACAAGAGCCACCTGCTTAACTTGCCACCTCCTACACTCAGCCCTCTGTGGTCTGTGCTCCACAAGGCAAGCAGGTTGATCTTTTCAATTCTAAGTCAAGTCAGCTCAGCTCTTGCTCAGAACCGTCTAGGATTTGTAATCTGACTCGGAATAAAGTCCAAATCCTTGCCAAGGCCTACGTGGCCCTGCATGGCTGCCTTTCTGACTTCACGTCCTCCCAGCTCTACCTTGCCCACTTCATTCCAACTACACTGGCCTCCTCCTGATTCAGGGCCTTTGCACCTAATGTCTCCTCTGCCCAGAATGTTCCCTCCATTTAACCTCATGGCTCCTTCCCTCACTTCATTTGGGCGTCTGCCTAACTATTTACCTGTTCAGAGAGCTAGCCTGTCTTAAGTAGGACCCACACACACGTCACTTTAATTCTCTTACTGTTTTTCTTCCTACATGTTGTATCTTTATTTGTTGCCTATCTCTCCTCTCTAGGCTATAAGTTCCAGAGGCGCAGTTTGTATCCTCAGCCGTATCCCCTATGCCTAGCACAGTGATATTTGTTTGACAAATGAATGAACAGCACATCTGTGAATTACTGAGCATCTTTTCTGGGCTGTGCACCAGCACACAAAGATGAATAAGACTTGGTTGCCATGCTCATGGAGCTGACAGCCAGCTAGAAAGAAACACTTGTCAATGCGATGTGTCATATGCCATGATGGAAGGAATCCCGAGAACAGGCCTGGAATGCAGGCTGAAGTGAGGGAGAGGGCTACTGGGAGAGCCCGGGGTGTGGAGACAGCGTCTGACTTTGTTGCCCAGGCCTGAGGACAGTGGTGTGATCACAGCTCACTGCAACCTCAAACTGCTGGGCTCAAGTGATCCTCCTGCCTCAGCCTCCCGCGTAGCTGGGACCACAGGCATGTGCCACCACACCTGACTAATTTTTCTATTTTTGTAGAGACAGGGTCTTGCCGTTGCTTAGGCTGGTCTTGAACTCCTGACCTCAAGCAATCCCCCTGCCTCAGCCTCCCAAAGTGCTAGGATCATAGGTGTGAGCCACTGTGCCTAGCCCTGACCTGGATCTTAAAGGATGGGTAGAAGTTTGCCAGTTAGAGAGGAGAGAAGAGTGGTCCAAAGAGAGGCAGCACAGTAGGCCCAGCACGTGTGAACCTGATACTACTCACGACAACGCCATCCTGGGCACATGGGTGAGAATAGAGGGTGTGGTTGGAGGAAGAGGCAGAACCAGGCCTGGAAGGCACCTTTGAGTATAATATCCTAAGGCAAAGAGTAAGTGACAGAGCCAGGACTCAAATTCAGCCCTGAGTGGCTTTCCAGTCTGTGTGCTCAAAACAGCGCCTGGCATATAGTGAGCACTCAATAATGATGGGTGCTGCGATCATCTTCTTCATCATCATAATCATCATCATCACGCATACCTTCTGGCCCCTAAGTCCCGAAGAGGGAAAGTGAGTAGCTAGCTCAAGGTAACAGGCCCACTGGAATGGACCTGTTAATCGTGTGGGGAAGGATTTGAACAGCGGGACCGTGTGAGCCCCGAGTCAGGGAGGAACTAGAGGAGGAAATGAGGCACCAAGCTTCTGATGCCCCACCCAAGGCAGAGAGTCTGGGGGGTGGGGGATTCCTTTGAACTCCAATTTTGTACTTTTAAAATCCATGCATATTTTTTATACTTGCATTCTACTTGGGAAGAAAGAGGGAACAGTGCATAGTCACAAGGAAAGACACCAAGGAAGGCAGGACGTTGGGTGACAGAAGGAGCTTGGTGTGGGTGGTGGCCTCATCCAAGCAGGACACTAACAGGGAAAGAGGGGGTCTGGAGGAGGCAGGCAGGGGCGAGGCCAGGCAGATTGAGCTTAAAAGGCCTGGAATCCAAAGTCAGGAACTGCCGTGTGAACCAGTGGGGAACCACAGTAAGTTTTCTGGCCAAGGAACAGCAGGAAAGAGTGACCCTTTCTGATATTTAATCTGTAAGCACAGGCTCAAAAGGACAGGCCTGAGGCAGAGAAACCCACTGGGGGCTGTTGGAAAGCCCCTTGCCCAGTGAAAGAGCATGAGGTTCAGATCTAGACAGGCCAGAGAGGATACTCCCAAGAGACAGTTTGCAGGAGAGAGTGTTTCCTGGGGACCAGTAGAGGGCTAAGAGCAGGAGAAATCAAAGTTGGAGTCGGGAAGTGGGCGTTGCTTTTGTGAGAGGGTGCTAACTTGGGTTCCCCATACCAAAGTTTGGGGTGATGCCAAGTTTGAGCATGTCCCACAGGCACTCTGCACGTGTTTTTTGCTCGGGCCGTGTGCCGGGTGCTGGGTACAGAGAAGGGTGAGAGGCAACACCTGCTCTCCAAGAGCTCGCAGGCCAGTGGAGTGAACAGAAACTCACAACATCGGCGAGTGAGTGTCGTGTGTAGGCCACGTGCAGAATCCTCCAGTGGAGAAGTAGGAGAGAAGAGGAGGAAGCCACCAACGCTGCCATCTGAGGAATGAGGGGAGGCGGCACAGGGCAGAAACCTCTTCTCCAGGTTTTATGGGTGCCAGGAGTTTGCAGTCACAGGTGTGTAGATGAGCCTTCCAGGCAGAAGGCACAGTCACTGTGCTCACAGGTGTGGCTGGCTGAGCACAAAGTGCTGCTGCCCAGTCAGTGGCCCGGGGGCTCCCAGGGCAGAGGGAGAGAGGAGTGTTCGCTGACCGATACCCTGCAGCCTTGGAGCCAGCTGAGCTGGGAAAGGAAACAGGAGTGGCAGGGACAGGTGAAGAGGGCGAGCAGACATGGCCAGGAAGGGAGACCAAGAAGCAGTCAGCAGGAGGGCCTGGGGAGGCTGGGAAGGACAGGCACAAAGGCGAACAGTGCCCGGGGACTCTTCCTTTGCCTGGTCACCTGCTCCCTTCTGATGCCACACCTACCTGTTCCATCCCATCACCACAGGTAAGAAGAGAGCCACATGGGGGTTCTCTTCTGGCTGACACCTGGTGTCACCAATGCCTATGGGCCAAGTCCCACAGGGGTCTGGATAGCCCTCCAGGGCCCCCAGAGCTGGCTGGAGTCGGGTAGACAGGAGGGTTCTGATAGGTTACCTGGGAAGCTTCATTAAAGATTGAAGCGGTGAAGCCCACTTGACGGCTGGATGGCGTATCGGTTACCCATTGCACCAGCCAGGCAGCTGGGGAGGAAGAGGTAAGTGGCCCGGGTGCGAGAGGCGCCTCCGGCCCGTGCCGAGGAGCCCTGCGGTCATGGTCAGCAGGGAGTGGGCCTTCCACTGCTTCTGCCTCTGCCACTGTGACTGCACCGTGCTCTGCAGAGTGAACTGTAGGTGACGGGAGCTCCTCCCTCTCCTTCCTGCTCCTCACGGGCCTCTCCTTCCTCCCACCTGCTCCTGGGGCCCGGGGTGGGGGGCAGGGGGTAGGGGGCAGGAGTGCTGGATCTTGGCACGAGTGTCTGTCGTTGACCGATTGGAGGGTTTACAGTGGCATCCTTGGGGAAGTGGTGGGGTAGAAGCAACAGAAGCGGCTGGGCTCCTGTTCTGGGGGTGCCAGTCACTGGAGGCACATGTGATCTCAGGCGTGTTGCTCACTCTTTCTCAGCCTCAGTTTCCCCACCTATAGAATGGGGCTAATAGGCTCAGCCCTAAATGAGTGGGCAGATTAATCACAAAAAAATGATGCAAAGATGCTTCGTAAATCATTAAGGTGTGACAGATTTTTATTGCAATTTATTCTGTTTCAGGTTCATTTTAAGGTTAGTTTTGTATCCTGATAAGAGTTTATTAGGAAAGAAAGAAAAAATATTGTACTAGGAAAACAGCTTACCAGAGGAGCACAGCCTGAGTGGCCCAAGCAGGTGGGTTGGAGTGTCCTGACCTGGAAGCCAAGACTGGGTTCTAACCCTGCTTTGCTCCTGGTGCGGGTGTGACCTTGGGCAAGACCCTGCCCTTTCCTTGGGCTTCAGGACCCCTCTATGCAAAAGAAGGGGATGGGGGACAAAGGGGTGCCACTCACTGGCACCCTGCGCGCCACCGGGAGCCCTGCTGTCATATGTCAGAATTAGAAGAAAGCCTTTCCTCTCTGGTGTTATCATTTTTGGTGCATAACTGCAGGGGCCGGTAGGTGCTTCTCACCATGTGGCCTTGGGCAGTTCCCCCATCTCTGAAGTGCCACCTCCACTGGTAAATGATGACCTTCTGCTCAACAGGTCTTTGGACCCTGAGCTCTTAGACGTAGCTTTACCCATGGGTCACCATGGAGCTAAGCTGTCAAGAAGTCCAGAGCCAGGGCTCAAGTATGAGGGTCTATTACAGGATTTCAGTGGGTAACATGTCAGCTGGCTCTGGTGATCATACCAGCCTGCTGTGAGCCTAAATTCACGTAGCAAGGACTAGGCAGAAAAGACACTGGAGAGTTCACACAGGGCTCTTTGAAGCAAGCAACTAAACTACCTAAACTGGAGTTAAAATAGGGAGGGTGGCTGAGTGCAGTGGCTCATGCCTGCAATCCCAGCACTTTGGAAGATCACGGCAAGAAGATTGCTTGAGGCCAGGAGTTCAAAACCAGCCTGGGCAACATAGTGAGACCCTGTCTCTGCAAAAAATAAATTAAAAATTAGCCGGGCTTGGTGATGCATGCCTGTAGTCTCAGCTACTTAGGAGGCTAAGGCAAGAGGATCACTGGAGCCTAAGAGTCTGAGGTTACAGTGAGCTATGACTAGGCCACTGTACTCTAGCCTGTACAACAAAGCAAGACCCTGTCTTTAAAAAATAAAATATAAAGGCCAGGCACGATGACTCACACCTGTAATCCTAACACTCTAGACGGCTGAGGTGGGGGGATTTCTTGATCCCAGGAGTTCAAGACCAGCCTAAGGAAGTGTGAGACTCTGTCTCTACAAAAATAGAAAAATTAGCTGGGCATGGTGGTGTGCACCTTTAGCCCCAGCTACTTGGGAGGCTGAAGCAGGAGGATCTCTTGAGCCCAGGAGTTTGAGGTTGCAACGAGCTATCCTGACACCATTGCACTATAGCTTAGGTGACAGAATGAGACCCTATCTCAAAATAATAATAATAATAAAATAAAAATAGAAATTTAGAAAAATAGGGGGGGGTGGCAGTCAACTATTTTTCTACTGCTGAGCTGAGCTTTGGAGATAGGGTTAATTAAACACTAGCTACCTTTGTTACACAGGTAGAGCGGTTTGTTTAACGAGGGCTGAGCACTAGTGTGCTGTGGTGGACAGAGGCTTGGGCCAGGAGGCATTTGTCCTGGGCACTGGTCCCAGCTCTACCACCAATTCCTGTTTGGACCTGGCCAGGTGACCGTAAAGACAGTGGCCAGACCAGGGCTTAAACCCAGGTCACAGACTCCATTCCCACATGGACACCGGCTTGCTCAGAAGTCGAATGGCACCTATGAGGAAAGTAGGGCCTTGAAACAAGAGGGGAAGGTGTGCTAGGGAACGGTCTGGGAAGCCACACTGATCTCAGCCTGACATGGAGGGGCCCAAGGGAAAGAAGAAAAGGAGCCAGAGAGGTGGGGGAGGGGAGGGGGTTCAAAAGGGCTTGGGACTCCGCCCAGCTCAGACCAGGTGGCTGTCGTTTGCTGGCCAGAAATTCCATCAAGCATCACTGAGTGGGCGCGGGATCCTTTGTCTCTGGCACTCGTGGGATCTCAGGTTCCATCTTTTCAGGAGGCCCAAGGGATGGCTTTCCTATAGAGACAAACTGGAAACTTAGCCCGTCCCTTTTGTCCCAGAGGAGTTGGGAGTTGGCGTCCCAGAGCCTCATAAATGTTCACAGTAGGCAGGAGGAAGCCTTTCGGGAGGAGGTGTCAGCAGTGCCCCGCCTTGTCAGCCCACCTTTGGCTGTATAAATTAAAATGCAGTTCCTTGGACAGGAGCCACAGCAGTCCCTGCCTACTCTGCATCTGCCAGACCTCGCAAGGGATGGAGTCACAGAGGAGGAAGAGTGGTCCGTGGGAACTCTTAGACATCTATTCATTATTCTAAAGGTAGCACTTGCTACTCATGTATAATTTGGAGATTCAAAAAGAGGAAAATAACTGCTCAATCCCGAGATAGCTTCTGTTAACATTTGGTATATTTCCTTCTTTGTCCTTCTGAATTGTAGAGATTTAGAGACTGAAGCCCAGCAAGGGGAGGGACACCCCATGCACTTACCTCCTCCATGGCTGAACTCCAGCAGAGTTCACTCCGGAGACCTGCGTAAACTGAGCAGTCCAGGAGAGCACAGCCAGGAATAGGAAGGAGTGTGGGAGGCCTGGAGGGGAGCAGGCCGAGGCCACCCAGCCAGCACTGAGAGACTCCCTCTCTGGTCCTAACGGACCGCTGGGGACAGACCTGGCAAGATGGATTTCAGCCCATTGAGAGGAAGACTCTCTGCCATTGAGAACTGCCCGCCCCAATTAGTACCCAGCACACCACATCAGACCCGTGGCCCTTGGGCTCTCTACAGCCCTGAGAGCCTGTGGGCCTGCCCTCTCTTCTGGGACACCTCTCCAGGTACCATGTGGACAGGGGCACTGAGGCAGCAAAGCCAGTGAGTGCTGAGAGGCTACCGTGTGTGCCACACTCCTGTCCAAGCAGGGACTTGGCCAGGGCACTCTGAGCAGTGGCCCTCTGCACTTGTGCTGAGTCTGTGGCTCCCCTTCCTCATTTATGGCCTTCTCTCCTGTCTCTCTCCCCCGTATCCTACCCCACTGCACTCCTGGGGACTCAGCAGAGGGCGTTAGCTTTATAGTCCACTATTCTTGGGTTTAAACCTGCTTCCACGTGGTTGACCTGTTCAAGGGCCATGAAAATGCTACTTCAGTTCTCCAGCTCTCTGCTTTCTTAGGGGTAAAGTAGAGATTGTAGCAGGATACCTAGGATGAGTGCAAGGATTCAATGAAATGGCATTTGTAAGTCTCTGGCACAGGACCTAGTACATAGCATAGTAGCCACTCAGTAAATTGGAGTTCTCTCTTCTCTTACCCCAACCCATTGTATTTTCCAAGTGCCACCACTGTTGGTGACCTACAAGATCTCACTTACTGTGATGGCTCAAGGCTTAGGAGACTCAGTCCCTTACTTTGAGCTTTTGAGCCATTAGACTATTGCTGTTTTCTCTAAGCATGGGTCACCCCCTCTGGTCTCAACTGTTGGTTGGAGATCTTTAGGCAGTTTACCTGGGGCCAGTCGTTCCCATAGTCACCTAGTATTCATTGCATGTTACCTGTAGGTCAAGAGCTATGTTAAGTGCCAGGAATGTGGAAGTGCACAAAACAATGATGGCCCTGGAGATTAAAGGCAGACTGTTGGGCTGCCTGTCTCTGTCTGCGGTCTTTCCTGGCGTGTTCGGACATGCAGAACGGTCCTGGTGAGCACAGGGGCCCGGCAGTAACAGTCCTGTGAGCAGGCAGGCTCTGCGCACCCAGGCCACGCGTGACCTGCCCGAGTCTCAACACGTGGGGGTGGGGGGTCATCTGCATACGGTTCATTCTCCTTGAAGCCCAGGATGTGCACCCAGGGTTTTCCTCTCCCTTCTGCTCTCCCCATCCCTGTTACACAAGAGCAGCTTTCGTGAAGATGATAGTACCTTGCACTGGAATCCTTTGTCAAATCCTTATGTCAAAGACAGACGCTATAAAAGCCCTTGGAGAGGTGCAGTACAAGGACCAGGTAGGTATAAGTTCGTCCCCTCCTCCAAGCAGCGGGTGAAGAGCAGGTGGCAATCGTTCCTGCCCCTGCTCACGGAGGAGCTTGGAGGGGTGCGACCTGTCTGACACCTTCAGTGCAAACCAGGTAGAGATGCTGCCAGGAAGGAGCTCGCCTTCTCCCAGTGCTCACTTCCCCCACTCCGAGGGGCTGCCCCCCTGCTGGCTGCGGTCTCCCCCCACCTTGCAGGCTCTGTCCCGAGGCCTCCAGCTCCCGTCCCCTCTGGCTGGCTGCCTCAGCCCTCCTCACCATACTGCCTTTCATGTGGGCTCATGGCTGAGTCTAACCCAGCCTCACCTTCTCCTCTCACTTGTTTTCTCTGTGTCCCCACCTCATGACCCCAAGAGTGAAAGGACCTCCTCTGGGTCACTCCCATGTGTGAGAGGGGCAGGTGTCTGATGGGACTTAGACTTGAAGCTGGAAAGTGGGCCTCCAAGACAGCAGCTCCTTCCCCAGGAAGCATCATGGTCCAGTGGGCCTTGCAGCAGATAGGCCTGGGCTCTCAGCCTTGTCCTCCGCAGCTCTTTGTGTTCAGGGAAGAGGTCAGTCAGGGGACAGGTCCCAACCTCTCCCCACCTGCCTGGCCTGCTACCAGGGGTAAGCCCTGCCGCCGGGGCTGGTCCCACAAGATGCCAGTCATTCGCAGCCACCCTGCCTTTCCCAGAAGTTTGTTTAAACCTCCCTTTTTCCTTTTCATTCATCTGTCTTGCGAATAGGCTCTTTATTTTGACTTTGGCAAAACTTGTTTGAAGTGAGTGAGAAAAGGGTTGAGAGTTTGCTTAATTGAAGTCTCCAGGGGGTAGGCCAGGCCCCAGCAAGATCAGCTCCAGACTCAGCAAGCTGGGGACACCAGCATCGCAAGCCCCATGGCTTAGGGCAAGTCCCCTCACCTCTGAGAGCCACCACTGCTCGTCCTGCTTGCCTCAGAGAGCTGTGGCGGGATGGCTGGCCGTGAGTGCGGCCGGCACTTGGGCTGTAGGGGTGGAAGGACCAGCGACTCCCCCCACCAGCCTCCACTCGGACAAGCGCTGCATTTCTGTTGTTTTTTTTTTATTTCAGTATATTATGGGGGTACAGATGTTTAGGTTACGTATGTTGCCCTTGCCCCCCCCCCTCCCCCCCAAGTCCAAGTTTCAAATATGTCCGTTCTTTGGGTGGTGCGCATTGCACTCTTTGTGTATGCGCCCGTCTCCTCCTCCTCCCTCGCCACTCCCCCTGCCCAACAACCAATAAATGTCATTCTTATATGTGCACTTAAGTGTTGATCAGCTAATACCAATTTGATGGTGAGTACATGTGGTGCTTATTTTTCCATTTTGGGATACCTCACTTAGTAGAATTGTGTTCCAGCTCTATCCAGGAGAATACAAGAGGTGCTATATCACCATTGTTTCTTAAAGCTGAATAGTACTCCATGGCATTCATATACCACAGTTTATTAATCCACTCATGTATTGATGGACATTTGGGTTGTTTCCACATCTTTGCAATCGTGATATCACTTATCTCCAGTGAGACTGGCCTTTATCAAAAAGTCCCAAAACAATAAATGTTGGCGTGGATGCGGAGAGATAGGAACACTCATACACTGCTGGTGGAGCTGTAAACTAGTGCAACCTCTGTGGAAAGCAATATGGAGATACCTTAAAGAGATACAAGTAGAACTACCATTTGATTCAGCAATCCCATTACTGAGCATCTACCCAAAAGAACAAAAGTCGCTCTATGAAAAAGACACCTGCACTCGAATGTTCATAGCAGCACAATTTAAAAGCGCTGCATTTCTGTGCCTCACCTCTGGGCTCATCTTTGTCTTCACCCAGGCTAGGGCAGCCTGGCTCTGGGCCTGTGCTTCTCCCCCCGGCGTGGGAGAGCATGAGCTCCCTCTAGCCTTCCCACTCAGTTCGGTAAACGCACCATGTCTGAGGTGAGGCAGGCCGTGAGCACGCAGTGCTGAGTGAGCTCGCTGCCCTCAAAGCTCAGCGTCCAGTACAGACAGGGAGGCCGCTCCCAAATCACTGTAATGTTGGTGAGAAAGTTGTGAGTTTTATGAGACAGGCACATGGGCATTGGGTAGGAGGAGTGTGAGGACTTGGGGAGGGCTTCTTGGAATAGGCGACTATTGAGTTGGGCCTTGAAGTCTTGGCAGGAGGTGTCCCAGGTGGATTGAGTAGCTCACGAAAACATGTCGAGGTGGGAAGCACTGTGTGGGATCAGCGCCCAGCGGGCAGATGCAGGGCTACCGCGGAGACACGTCCAGGAGAAGCAGCCACAGGGTGGGCAGGGCCAAGCCCGAAGAGCCTTGAATCTTGTTCGATTGGGCTTGGACCCAACCCTATACACAGCTGTGTCTGTGCTTTCCAGAGATCACGTAGGCTGCGTGTCAAAGTAGATGAGTAAGGGAGAGAGTGGAGGCGAGGGTCCCATTGGTAGACCAAGGCATGGGTCCAAAAGAGAGGTGCTGAGGCAGCCCAGTGGGGGCAGAAAGGCAAGGTGGATTCTGCAGGGCATCAGACACAGCACCAGTAAGACTCAGTAACTAATGGGTTGTGGGAGGCAGAGAAGGGGGAGCTGGAACCCCCACCTTCCCACCCACCCTGGATCCTGCAAGATCCAAGCTCTGCTCAGGAGCTCAGAGGTGACTCCAAGGTGCTCATCTGCAGCACAAGACACACGCCACATCTTCCACCTTGGCTTCTGATTGCATAATTCAGGGAAGTCATCTGCAGTAACACAACACTGGAACAGATGGGAGTCTGATTACCAGCCATCGGAGAGGTTTCCTTCGTGCAGGCGCTCCCACCTTGAGAAGCAGCACGTACAAGTGGGCTGCAGCCTGGGACTTCCCTCGAGAGCACCGACAGTCTGGAGGAATGCCCCTCCACCCTGTCCCTCCCTGCCGACTCTACCCTGGGGGCAGCTATGCCAGTGGGTGGGTGGAACAGGCCAGGAGTAAGGAGGCAATGGAATCTCGTGTCTGTCACAGACACCCTGGGTGACACTGGACAAACCCCTTTCCCTTGTTGGGCCTTAGTTCCCACTCCTAAAACAAAAGGACTGTACTTCATAATGTTAAGGACCCTTGTAGCTTAAAAATCTAACACTTTCTTAGTTTGAGAAGAATGGAAGGTCTTATGCAATCACGTATTATCCCTTCCTGTTCTGTAGTATCTAAAACTGCAGCTAATTTTGAAGTATGTCTTAAGTGCAAGGGCAGAGCCCCCTGGAAGGGGCTAGGGCTCCTGTCGGACTTCCTCACCCTCTGGAGGAGCAGGTTGGCTGAGGGTCTTGGGAGGAGTCCAGTCCAGCAAGCAGGATGAGAATCCAAAGCTCACGACCACAACAGACCACCATGTGGGCACCTGGCTGCCATCTGGGGTCCTGACAGCTGGTGGAAAACAGTTCCAGTGACTATAACTTGCTCAGAGTCTTACATATATTAACAGAAAGTGGCAGAGCCAGACAGAAACTACTTGCGAAATCCAAAGTAAGCCAGCAAGCAGACGAGGAAGGACCTTACGGCACCTAGTGGAGCCCGAGCACCGCAAGGCCTCGGGACCAGTGCTCAGACCAAGCGCTAAAGAAGGTCACTGGGACAGGAACTCGGCCTCCAGAAGGACAGAGTCCAGATCCAGGAGTGGACTCAGCAGCTGGGCCAGGTCTTAGAACAAGGTAGAAGTCCTGTTGTCGGAGCCAAAACCCACGGCCCGGGCCAAGCTAGCAGCAGGGCGGCTTGGGCGTGAAGCTGAGCCCTGCATCCCTCTTGCCCCAGCCAGGAGTGGAGTTGGTGGGGGACACCTGTCTGCTGCCGCGTAGACACAAGCAGCACCTGAGAGCACCAGCGAGGGCAGCAGCGAGTCTGCCACCTCCATCCTCGTTCTTCAGGCTGGCCTTAGTCTCACACCACAGCGCGATGGAATTTAAGAAAGAGAGTTGGATTCTGCAGGTAGCTTGCGTCTGGCTCTGCCACTTTCTATACGTAAGACCTCGAGTAAATCACCTGACCTTTCTGGGCTTGGTTTCCTCAGCTGTTACAAGTCCTCGTGGGAGCCTCGGGGTTGTGGGAAGTAGAATTAAATTTTAAAAAGTGCCTGGACATTGCTCTAGTAGTGCTCACATATTAACCGCTTTTGTTTCCTGAGAACAAGGAGGGAAGGACCACTAGGACCCCGAGCCTCTGAAGTAGGAAGGAAAAGGGATTGCCCCCACCCCACCCCGTCACCGATGTTACTGCTTGAGTGACACTGTCACCGCATCCTGGGCAGAAACAAAGCTGCTTCCCTGCTAGTCAGGGAAGTGTCCTGAGTGACACCAGAGCTGGCAGAGGGAAGGAACAGTCAGCTTGATCTCAGGTTAGGACAGAGCCTGGATTTCGTCTTCGATGTGACCCAACAGCGGGGCCCTGATGCGGGTGCCCAGCACCAGCTCTCCTCTAAACGCGGGGCGAGCAGCAGACCTGGCCTGCTCCGGGGTCCTGGCTTCAGGGTCCAAGGCAGGGTGTGTCCCAGAAGGCTCCGTGTCCGTCCAGAACAAAGGGAGGGATGGCAGGAGCTGGTTGCTTCCCGCCCCACAGCTCCAGGCTCCTGATGCAGACAGCAGGGCGTCACGTGGGGGCGAGGAGCACGGGCTTCGGCTCGGACAGACCTGGGTTTTAACCTCTGACTGTGACACTCACCAACGGTGTCAGTCCTTTGCTCAGAAAGAGGAATAAAATGGGTCTTTGGGGTTTTGCGACTCCAAGTCCCCTGGTGATTTTAGTTAGAACAGCTTAGTGGGACGTGGGGAGGCAGAGTCGATGTGAAAGGATTGAGGGGCGGTGGCATGTGAGGCAGGAACAGCAAGCGCCGTTCACGGGGGAAGGAGAGGAGCCAGCCGCTGGGAGGGATGAGCTGGGTCCCATTTACTGACTGACAGGGAGGAGCCACGAGAAGCGGTGATTGGGAGACGGAGGTGGGGCAGGGCCTTGCGCAGGTGTGGGGCCAACTTTTAAGAGAAGGTCAGGGAGAGATCTCTTCCGCAGCCAGGAGGGGCAGAGATGGACACGGTCACAGGTTTGTTTGTCGGAGCCTTTCGTCCCTTTGCTAACCATTCGGCTTTTGTGCTTCTGCCCCACAGGCCCCTCCAGCCAGCGTCAGGTGCAGAATGGCCCCTCTCCTGATGAGATGGACATCCAGAGAAGGTAACCCGGCACCCAGCAGGGGCCAGCCTGGCAGCCTCCCCAGGAGTGCCTGGTGGCAGGGGTCCCCTTCAGCAAGTGAGGACACCCCTGCAGCTAGGGCCAGGACTCCCAGAAGCACATGCTGGGGAGAGGAGGAACAGGCCAGACCAGAAAGAAAGGGAACTAATGCATGGCAGCTTGTCTCAGACGTCAAGACCAGGAATGACAACGAGAATCCGTGGTCTACAGAGACCACCACTAACCTCCATTTGCTAAGCTCTTTTGATGGGCCTTGCAGTGTCCTGAGTGCTGTTCATTTGTCATTTCATTTCACCTCCCCAAGAGTGCTAGGAGGCAGTTATGACATGGAGGGATTCTGCCTGAGGAGGAGGCTTCTGCCTGAGGAGGAGGCAGCTCCCACGGCCTATGTTTTAGGGGCCATAGGAATGACCCCCCTACCCCTGCCAGCAGAGCTTCTAAAGTGCTGGTGCTGGGAGGAAGGGCCAGGGCAGTGGTCCCGAAATTGCAGAAGGGGTCATGCTGGCGACCCATGGAGCAGCCTCCCCAAGGTCACATTGCTGGGAAATGACAGAGCCAGGACTGGAACCCAGGTCTGCCCCTCCACCATGGTGCTCTGCTTCTTCTGACTGTGTCGAGGGAGTTAGGCCTGACACGGGCCACGCTCACCAGCTTTGTCAGACAGGGAGAACAGCTCCCGTTCCCTGTGGCTGGACTCCAGCCCAGCCCTGGACCTCTGCCCCTCACCGGTGGTGTGAGACTTCTCCCTACAGCTCCTTTTCTCTGGCCTGTCCCTAAGGCTGAGAAATGAAAGCCTTAGGGTGAGTGATTTCTGAGGCTCCACCTGTCTCTGACTTTGTGCTTTAAGACCTTGAGCAAGTTGCTGCTCTAGTCCTCAGTTTCCCCACTTGAAGATGGTGCTAGCCTTGCTCTGCCTTTCTCAAGCACATGAGGTGACAGACAGCAGGAGGGTGCAGGCTAAAGTGCTCACAATGTGAGATTCCTGTCTGTGGACTCGCATGTCTTTACTGACTCCGCAGGCCTGTCTGACAGCCTCACAGAAATACAGCACTTTGCAGGGTACAGAGGACTTTGACGTGAATTGTCTCACTTGAACCTTTGCTCTCGCCTGACGGCTTGTTATACTGTTCCCAGAGGAGCCAGCTGAAGCTCAGGGTGCAGAGGGCTCGCCCAGAGCAACGGGCGCTGCAGGCAGAGCCCTGCCTGGCAGTCACGTCTGACTCCGACTGCAGCTCTCTGCCAGGTCCCAGGGCCACCCCACCCAGAAAAGGGCATGAAGTAGGGAGCCTGTGAGGTATAAATGTGGCGTCAAATGGCTGCTAAATAGATCCTTCCCTTGTTCTCTCAGAACTGGTTCAGCACCCACAGCGCCCCATTATCTTAACCCAAGGCCCAAGTGAAATGCGTGCAAGGTCCCTGGCTGCGGAGGGCGTGTCCACGGACCAGAGCACCTGCCAGTCGGGATGTGACTGCAAGCATCAAACCCCAGGGTCAGGACCTTCACTTGGCCACTGTCCAGTGCCACTTTCCTGGGGGAAGGGGCGGCAGGGGAGAGATCACTCCCTCGGGGCCCACAGTGAGGTAGTGACTCCAAGCACAGGCACCTTTCTGTTTTCATGCAAACAGAAGCACAGGTGCAGACTGATTTTTAAGTATTTTCCAAACATCTCCATTTTAGAATACTATGGTTTTCTGAGTCTATGGATCCTGCTAGGGAGGTTGGAGTGTTGGGTGATGTTTCGGCAGTTTGAAAGGAGAATCTAGCGCAGATGCTGCTGGGAGCTTTTCAAATACCTTTAATGCCAAGAGGGATGTTTCCATTATTTTGGGGGTGTCAGGCATACTGCCTACAGGAACCCCATGAAATAGGTGCTTCTAGTGCTCTCTCTCACCAAGCCCAGAGTTGGCCTCAGCACACTTATTAACCCTGCGCTTCAACAGCAGGTGTTCAGAGTTGGCTCCACACCACTTGCACGCTTGCTGCTGTCCCTGGACTAGGTGGTCCCCGAAGGCCCTTCCCATTCCAGTATTTCGGTCTTTGGATTCTGTGGATGTATTTGTGGGTCAGTGTCCTCATTCAATGAACCTTTGAGAGCACTCAGAGATGGCCAGATGTGGTGGCTCACATCTGTAATCCCAGCACTTCGGGAGGCTGAGGCAGGAGGATTGCTTGAGGCCAGGAGTTTGAGACCAGCCTGAGCAACATTGTGAGACCCCATCTCTACAAATAATAAAAAAGTTTGCCAGGCTTGGTGGTACACACCTGTAGTCCCAGCTACTCAAGAGGCTGAGACGGGAGGATCGCTTGAGCCCAGGAGTTCAAGAGTTTGAGGCTGCAGTGAGCTGTGATCCCACCTATGAATAGCCCCTGCACTCCAGCCTGGGCAACATAGTGAGACCCCTGTCTCTAAAGAAAATAAATAGATAGTGAGATAGAGAAATGGAGGCTGGGCCTGCAGCTGGTCTGTGGTAAAGAGAATGAGGCACGTGGCCTTTATGTCCATTTCTCCTGACTACCACATGTCCCTGAGAATTGTCCCAGGGAGGTTGGCCAGGTACAGTAAGAACAGGTGTTTCTAAGGCTGGGTCTGATGAGGCCACAGGCCCCCAAAAGCCAGATGATCCCATCCAGCCTAGGGAAGGGCTTGGTCACTCTAATAAGTGAAATCAAATCAGCCTCCCATGAGGGGCTCCCTCTTTGGGGTACCTGAGGACCAGGAGACGCCAGCACTCCCTCTGTCAGGAACTCGAGCCAGTCACAGCCCCTCTCTCTGGTACGTGGAGGCAGCCCTGGCACACGGTGGCTCTTAGGAAGTGCCAGCGAAACCCGACTCTAAAGCCGGGGCTTGCAGACGCTGAGCTGTTGTCCTGACCGCCCTGCTGTGGTTGCTTCGCAGACAAGTGATGGAGCAGCAGCACCAGCAGCAACGGCAGGAATCTCTAGAGAGAAGAACCTCGGCCACAGGTGAGAGCCCCTCCTCCTCGGGGCCTCCCTCCCATTCGGGTGCTGGGTGCCAGCCCCTCCACTTAGACGAGGCCCAGGGGCTCTGTGAGGAGCTGTGGGTTGCCTAGGTCTCAGAGTGTGACGGTCACTTTAGATGGCATAGGGGAGTGAGACAGCAGAGCAGAGGGTTTGGGGAATTCGCTCAGCTTGGTCCAGCCCCTGCCCACCAACCTTCTGCCCTCCCATCACTCATTCCCGGAGTAGACATCCGATGAGCACCTCCCGTGTCTCAGGCACTGTGCTAAGGGCTGGGGACGAAACCATGGACAAGGCAGACAAGACACAGCCCTGCCCCCAGGGAGCCCATCGTCCAGTCAAGGAGGCAAAAGAACCAACACTTACAATATCGTCTGGTGCACGCTGTGGCCAAGTTAAGTGCAGGGTGCTGACGGCACACAGGAGGGTCCCAATCCACCCCGGTCAGAGACTTCCCAGAGTGTTGCTAAGCTTCAGTCTCAGACATTGAATGGAACTTAGCACATTGAAGGAGGAGGAGAGGGTTTTCTAGAAATTGTAATGTTCATTGATAGGTACAGGACTTTATAATTTGCCAAGTGCTTTCATATCCTTTGTCTTGTTTAATTTTCTCAAACGCCCTATGAAGTGAGCAGGTGACTATTATCCTATTTTACTGATGAGAAAACCGAGCCCCCGCTGGTTACAGGAGCACCTGCTCGGGAGATGCTGACCGATGCCATCACCTCTCACCTAGACGCTGCAGGCCCTCCTCGCAGGCCTGCTGCTCCCCTCTGGCCACTCTGCATTTCTAATGCAGCTCTGATGCCGTCATCGTGTCCCCTTCCCCGTCACTCCTGGAACAGCCCAGTACCCACCTGCCTTCCAGTGCCTCGCAAGCACGCCTGTCCCCTTCCTCCCTCTCGCCACCTCACCTGACCTGACTCCTGCTCTCCCGCCACGGCCCTGCTCCCTCGCCGTGGCGCAGGGGACTCTCCCGTGAACTGTGGCCAGCTCGGAGCCCCTCTTTGCCAGCATAGCGCCACGTGCCTGCTCCTGGTAGCACTTGTCAGCTCGCCACAGTCCCAGAGCTGCACTCGCCTGTGTGATTCGTTGACTGCCTATTCCCTCCCAGGCTGTGAGCACCATGGCGGCCTGTGGCTGTTGCACCTCAGCGCCACACCCCAGTGCCTAGCACGGTGCCTGGCACAAAACCGAGGCTCGGGTGATGGGGGGGCGGGGGCTTGGATACACAGACAGTGGAGCCCAGCACCCCGCACTGCGTCCTGACCTGTGCTCCCAGTTGGCCCTGGGACCCCAGTTACCTGCCACAGTCCCCAAAGACCAAGGATCAGTCACAGTTGGATCTCAGAACAGCTCCTGCCGAGGGGGCGCTAGGTACTTAGAAGGCACAGAGGAGAGAAAAGGCGCCATGTGTGCCACCAGACAGCTTCCTTCCCACTGGAGGAGCACGACTGGGCAAGAGCAGTCGGCTGAGCTCGGGGATCATTGAGTGTATGAGACCACGGGCCCAGCCTGGGCCGGAGTGCTGAGGGACCAGAGCAGGAAGTAACTGTGCCAGGGCCAAGTTCATTCCATGGGGGCTTCCTGGAAGAAGCACCCCTGGAGCTGCTCCTCATCCCTCTGAGGAGCAGGCTGCCCTCTGTCCTTCCCCCCGGGGACCTGAGGTGAGAACGGCAGGCTCAGGCCCCAGCTGGATGCTGGAGGCTGGCTGAGCCCCCCTGTTGCGTTTCAGGGCCCATCCTCCCACCGGGGCATCCCTCTTCTGCAGCCAGCGCCCCCCTCTCATGTAGCGGGCCTCCACCCCCACCCCCACCCCCTGTCCCGCCTCCACCCACGGGGGCCACCCCGCCGCCCCCACCCCCACTGCCAGCCGGAGGAGCCCTGGGGGCCAGCCAGGACGAGAGCTCCGTGTCAGGACTGGCCGCCGCCCTGGCCGGGGCCAAGCTGAGGAGAGTCCAGCGGGTAAGCGTCCCTGGGCATGGGGTGGGGGTGTGGGTGGGGCCGGGGTCCTCACACCGTCTGCAGAGCGCCTCTGTGTCCCTCCCTCGTCTGTAAGATGCTGAGCATGCACTACCCTCCCCAAGCCTAGCTGTCCCTCTGCCATTTGTCATTAAATGAGAAAACACATGGGACGGCACTTTGTGAATTACGAGGTGCTTGAGTTACACAACTGCTGTTGGTCCTCACAATGACCTTCATAAGCAGGCCAAGAACATCTCCCCTTTGTAGGTGAGGAAACTGAGGCACAGAGAGTTTAAATGTTGCATTCACATCACACAGTTTATAAATTGCAGTTTGGACTCAAGCCCTGGGTCTCCTGAATCTAAGTCCCTTGCTCTTGCCACGGTACCAAGTCGTCTCGTGGAAATCAGTCACCCAACTCGGTGTGTCTGCCCTGACCCCTCCGCACACACTCTGGAGCAAGGCCAAGGGGGGCTGTGGTTGAAAGAAGAGCACCCCTGATATAGATCTTTGGCTTAAATCTCATTTCCTTCCCACAGAATCATCTCCCCTGCCTCATGTCACGGCTGGTCTCGGCAAGGGCACTGACCATGAGCATGGCATGCAGGCCTAGCCAGGCCTTGTCCCCCTCTCGGTCCTGGTTTTTTCCCCTGTGGGATTGGGGGATGTTGGACTAGACGACTCCTGAGGTGTCGTGTAGCAGTGCCACTGTAGGAGTCACATGTACACACATGGTCCCCTGCGTCCTCTCACATCCTTGCTACTCGTCCTGCCGTCGGCACCAGGGTCTAAAACATGGCGTCCTTTACCCTCAGCCAGAAGATGCATCCGGAGGCTCCAGTCCCAGCGGGACCTCAAAGTCCGATGCCAACCGGGCAAGCAGCGGGGGTGGCGGAGGAGGCCTCATGGAGGAAATGAACAAACTGCTGGCCAAAAGGTGGGTCTTTCCATCTCCCCAAACTCAGCGTGCCTGTCGGGACGCCCCTGTCCCTCAGCGCTGCATGAAGAATCTTGCTTGGCCCCAGAATCCTTTGTCACCCAGGGTTAGCCAAGCAGGGGAAACGGTTACTTAAGTTTCCCCTTCTCAAGGGCTTCTGAGGCAGCAAGCCAGAGGAGTGCTCCCAGCCCTGGCTCCCTCATTTTAGTTTAGCAAGGTATCTACTGCAGCATCTGCGTGTACTGGCCCTGTCCTGAGCAGAGACAAATTTGGAGATAATTTCAGAGATAAATTCAGGGGGAAAGGAGGAACAGTCCTGCACTTAAGATCCCAACAGAAGTAAGATGTGATCCAGTGCTAGAGTTGACAGAGGACACTCTGGTGCGTATGTGATGAAGGCGCACGGTCCTCCAGGGGAATGATCAAGGGTGCAGGAAAAAGAACTGTGGAGTGGCAGGAGCCCAGAGAGGCCGACAGAGGACAGTTCCATCCATGTCGTGCTGGGCTCTGAGCCTGGGACCTGGATATCCACTTTTCCATCACACCCGCAGGTGTGGCTACAGCTGCCCAAGGCCATCAGCCTGTCACTGTGACTCTTTGTTGACCCCCAGCCAAAAGGAAGAGAGATCATACAGCTCTTTCTCAAAAGGGATGCAAAGCTTGGATTTTATTTTTAAATGTCACTTGGCCTGAGAAATGCTGACCTAGGGCTACCAACGTCATGGCTGACCTGGACACCAGAGGGCACAGGAGCCGCCTCCCCTGTCGGAACAGAGGAAGCCGTGCGGCAGTCCTGCTGCCTTGGAAGGCAGCTGTGAGGACCAGGAGAATGGAGAAGTCGGGGGAGTCTCCAAGTGGCTAAGCCGAGGGGGAACTGTGTGTGTACGGAGGTCTTCATAGCATGTTCCCAATTCGGCTCATCAAATGTGCACGGTGCCCTGAGGATGAAGTGAGGAGACGGGGGCCACCAAGTGCAGCAGCCGCTCCAGCGCTCCGGAGCAGGGGCCGGGCCTGGGGAACCTGCCTTGAGCGTCAGGGAGTGGCAAGGCGGAGCCACAGCACAGGCCTCTCCTGAGCCTCCTGCTGGGCCTGGGCATACATAAATCACCAAAACAGGCCACAGACTTAAGAGCATTTTATATAGCAGTAAATCCAGGCCTGCCAAGGTTGACTGTGGCTGCACAAAGGTAGGAACGGTTCACTGACCGAGAGTGCCAGGAGGCCCTCACCGAAGGGTGAAAGGGTGAGTACAAGTCTCTGGGCCGAAGCAGGAGCGGAGCGAGCCGCGCAGGAAGGTCAGCAGAGGTGCAGCGTCGGTGGCAAAGTACCTGGAAAGCTGAGACATGCTGTGCCTGGACCAAAAGCGAGGCTGGAAGAGATAGCCTCGCTGTGCAGGGCTGTCGGGCTCCATCTCAGAGAGCTGAAGAGGGGCCTCAGAAAAATAGAAGGTGCTTCTGGAAAAGAAACTCTTACAGCTTTCCCCAAGCCCAAACCAGCGAGTTAACGATAACAGCTTGATGTAGACGGTGTAGACCAAACTGGAGGAAGCACCTTTCTCTCTGAGAACAGGAAAAAGCCAGCGTTGCCAGGAGCCAGTGAGACGCCAGTGCTGGTGGGGGAGTCGAGGCCCTACTGAGAACAAACGCGCTGTGTGCACAGCCAGCAGCCTGCTCTTTGAAACCGCCTTGATGATGGATACGGGGTGGAGCCGAAGACGCGAATGCTGAGAGAACTGCTTCTTTGAATGCCAGTTCTCGCAGATCCGGTCTCCTGCCTCCAGGGGTGTGCAGTTGAGAGTCTCCTTCCCAGCCCTGGAGGACAGGAGGGAAAGGAGCGTGTGTGGAGCACTGCTGTTGGGGAACACCTTCACCCCCTGAGGGAGTGGGAGGGCTCGGCCTGCTTTTGGTTCCTAAGAGACGGGACACTGGCTGCTGGGCACGAGGGGTCATAATGGGGCGAAGTGGCAGTGGGTATGCCAGTCAGGAGGCTAGTGTAGTCCAGGAGGTGATGGTGACTTGCAGGAAGGTGTGGGACGTGACGGTAGGAGAAAGGTTGGCAATAAAATCCAGAGGTAGGATTGATCGGGCTTACTGTGACAAGAAGTTGATGTCAAGGATGACCCTCAGGTTTCTGGGCCGAGGGACTAGCCAGGCAGACCTGCCCTGAGCTACAAATATGTGGTCTGAGGAATAGTTCCTCTGGGTAAATAAGCAATTAACAAGTACTGTGGACAGTTTAAAAAAAAAGAAAGAAAGAAAAGGGGGTTCATACCTCTGGGGAAAGTATGGACTGACTATAGGGCATCACTTGGAGCTATTCAAAGTCTTCCCTTTTCTTTTTTTTTTTTTTCTTTTGGGACGAGTCTTGCTTTGTTACCCAGGCTAGAGTGAGTGCCATGGCATCAGCCTAGCTCACAGCAACCTCACACTCCTGGGCTAAAGCGATCCTCCTGCCTCAGCCTCCCGAGTAGCTGGGACTACAGGCATGCGCCACCATGCCCAGCTAATTTTTTCTATATATTTTTAATTGTCCGATTAATTTCTTTCTATTTTTAGTAGAGACGGGGTCTCTCTGTCGCTCAGGCTGGTCTCAAACTCCTGAGCTCAAATGATCCACCCGCCTCGGCCTCCCAGAGTGCTAGGATTACAGGCGTGAGCCACTGCGCCCGGCCGAAGTTTTCCCTTTTCTGAGCGAGTCTAGGTTCTTAGTGGTGTTCCGGACTGGGGGAGGTATGGCTGGAGTAACTGAGTTGCAAGTTAGGAGGGGCTTTAGGGTAATAGAAGAAATGTCTTCCTCCCCCCACAGCTGGTGGGTCTGCTGGCCTGAGCTTGCAGCAGAGGCTCCCACAGCCCTGATCTGTGGGACAGACACACTGCAGCCCAGAGAGACACCTCTCTGTCCCATGTGGCCACACCTAGAGTGTGCTGGGAACGGCTGCTGTTCAGCCAAGCCCAGGCCCCCAGGAACCTGGACAAGCTGCAGACTGACTCCTTCTTCCCTCAGGTGCTGTGGCTGTTGCCAGGTGCAATAAACAGAGACAGGAACATCCCAAACCCCATTCTCCCTGCTCAGACCAGTTTCGTGTCCCAGGTTATAGATGAGCAGAGACCTGGACACTCACCCGGGCATGGCTCCTGGCCAGGCGAGTGCCTGGACGAGCCACCTCCTACACAAAAAGGCAGACATCATCGTTTCCTTCCCAGGACCGGGGCCTGCATGGAGGAGGCGGAGTTGGGGCAGTGTGAGAACCTTAAGGAGCTGATTGGTATCTTCTCCCTTCCCTGCGTCTAGGAGAAAAGCAGCCTCCCAGACAGACAGGCCAGCTGACAAAAGGGAAGATGAAAGCCAAACGGTGAGCAGCGCGCCCCCACCCCTCCCAGATAGACGTAAATCTCCCAGGTGGGCTCTCTGGTCCCAAGCCAGGCCTTTGGGGCACTGAGTTGTACGTGGTTTGGCCACACGTGATAGGTACTTCACTGGGTGATTTATAGGAGGGCCTCTGTGGGGCTTGCCGCTGCGCCCGGAGCCCCGGCAGTAGGTCTGTGCTCACGGAGTGCTGCCCCCCCCAGACACAGCTCCGCCCTAACGGAGAAGCAGGCAGAAAAGGAAGTCTTGCCCCAGAAGTGCTGTGCAGGAGAAGTCTAGAGCCCTGGCAAAGCACAGCGGGGCACCTCACCTGCCCAGGAGCCCCAGGACGCTCAGACAAACCAGGGCCTCATCAAGGGATTTGAGGGGGCAGAGGGTGCACCTGCGGTACAGAAAGTCTGGGGAAGCCCAGGGCAGCTTTTATTTTCACATTATTTCTGTTCCTAAAGATCCCCTTGAGTCTATCCATTCTAGCAGGAGCTGCAGGTAAGCCATGGAAAAGCACTTTGGAACCCCTGGCTCATCCTTAGCGGGCATCCCGGAGCCTGGCCCAGCTGCACAGAGCTCCCAGCACCTGCTTCCACTTAAGGTGGCAATTCTCTCGTCCTCTCTGTTAAGCTTTTCCTGTAAAAATAGACTCCTACTGACACTGCTAAGTTTAGACCTTAACTGTTAATACAAACAGCATCAAGGTTACACCTCAGTACGGAATGAGAGGAGAAATACACCTGGCAGGGCCAGGCTGGTGCTGTCCTGGGGCCCCAGCCCTCCCAGCCGATGTGCTCCTCTCATTGCTGCCCTGGGCACGTACGGGCCCCTCTGCCTCCCCAGCTCCTCCTCGGCCTGCACTTCTCTGTGTAAACCTTACTCCCTAAAAAGTGGCCTCCCAGACCCCAGGCTCGGCAAGGCTCCCCGCTGTGGATCCTGAGCCCATACTCCCCTGAGGCTCTGAGCACGCACACGCTAGCTTGTGCAGACTCACGCTCTCCGCCAGCTCGTAGGCCCCGGGAAGGCCGGGCTTGGGCTTCTCACTCACCTGCTGTCCCCATGCCTTGCACACACTGTGGAGTTCAGCCAACTAACTCGCCACAAATTTCTGCAATTGCAGAGGCCCATGTGTCTGGGAGCCACAGGACAGTCACAGGTGTCCAAACAGCAGCACGAGGGCCTGTGGGCCGGCACTGGCTCTTCCTAGGCAGCTGCTGGTGTGGGGAGCGCCAGCTCCTGCACACTAAACCCACACTCCTCCAGCTGCAAGAAGAGTGGATTCCAGATCCCAGCAACTTCTGGAAGAGAAGCATTCTTGAACCCTTCAATCCCAAGGATGATGCTCTCTTCCTTGGACACCCGTCATTTCTTTCTTTAACTAGGCCCCTGGTCACTGCTGGCTCACGCTGGGACGAGCTTCTGAGAGAGCAGGGCCTGCAGGCGCCAGCGGCAGAGCAAGCACAGCGTGAGGGAGAAACCCTGGTGGCTGGCTTTTATTTTCTGTTTTATACTTTTCAGTATTTCCACATTCTCTCCAGTGAACATGTACTAAGTTTATAGTTAATGGAGAACAAACCAGTATTATTTAAAAGAAAAAAAGAGCCCCAAATGTGCAGTCAGGCGACTCGGGCAGGCACTCTGCCATGGGCTGATCGTGTTACGGCACTAAGGACCAGTGCCACCACCTGAAACGCGGCCCCGCGGGCAGCACAGTGGACAGAGAAGGGGCGCAAGCCCTGTGCAGAGGTGCCGAGAAGTGCTCCGGCAGCCTCTTCCCTAGCCTGAAATTGAAGCAGAACTTCCCTTTTCTGCAGTGAAGGATTTTTTTTAATAGAATGATATTGAAGAATACTAATTCTTTAGTGACTCTAATTTCACCTGTAATAGCTTTCACCCTCGCCTGTTTCCTTGGGCCTGGGCTCCGCCACACATTTATTGGTGACATAGTCAGGCATTCAGCTCGCTCTGAGATGAAGGTCCAAGGAGACGGCCCAAGACCTGCAGCCTCGTACATCCTTTTGCCTCTCGACCAGAGACTCCCAGAATCCATCCATTCGCCCCTCAGATATTTGGGGAGCTCCTGAGAGGTGCCAGGCCTGCTCTCAGTGTGAGGACAGTGGTGAGCAGAGAGGGATGGGGGTCCCAAGGGGAAGTCCCTAAACCAGCCGAGGGGCTCCATGGAGCAGTGATGTTTGCACAGAGTCTCAAAGGACGAACTGGAAGCTTGTGGGGCTGAGACAAGAGCAGAGTGAGCGTGGCAGGGAGGGCACCGTGGGCAAAGGCACAGAGTAGGGTGTGCGGGGCAGGGGAAAGCCAGCCAGAGATGGAGCTGGAGGGCCAGGCTGGGGGCACAGGGCTGTCCCTGCCCTGTCAAACGGCCAGGCGGCTTCAGAGGCTCTTAACAGAGGGCTCATGAGGTCAGAACTCCATTGTACAGCTGTCATTTGGACAGCAACATTGATGAACGTGTTTAGAGTAGATTCCTTCCTCTTCTTTTTGTCAAAGAGAAATGAGGTACATCTGGGGTCTTCCACAAACAGGTCCCTAGGACATCAGCTGTGCCTGTGGCCAGCTCTGAGTAGACCCTCACTTGCTGCAGGCCTGGGAGATCCTCCCCCCTGCCGCCAGGGGACCCACACAGCAGCCTCTAGTGTCAGCCAGACATCTGGTCCTGTCACCGGCCCCCCAAGAGGAGTAAGCCAGGGCTGGAGAGGAGAGGCCAGGTCCCTCCGGTGGGTCCTGCCTGGCCACCCCCACAGCCTTCATGGCCACAGAAGGGTGGGAGTGAATAGTGGCGCAGGGCTCCTGGCAAGCAACAGGAAGTGCTACACAGCGAGAGAGTGAGTCACTCCATGGAGTGCTCGGGAGCCATCAGCGCGACGGCGTGCGGGAGGCGTCTGGCCCACCCGGGCTCCAGACTGGGGAGGGGGTTGAGGGCCAGCAGGCAGCTCTGCACCACTCTGCAGGGACCCTGGACCTACCTGCAGCCTTCTCTGCCCTGGCCGTGCCCATGGTTCTCATTTTTAAATATTTATTGTTTTGCTAATTATAAAAGTAATATATATTCATTGGGAACATTTGGAAAACTGAGGTTTTATAAATGACCCTGGTCCAAAGGTATCCTGCCCTGGCCCCAAGCAGCCTTCTTGGGCAGACTCTAACAGAAGAGCCTTTCTGTTCCATTTTAGGAAGATCCTAGCACCTCCCCATCTCCAGGGACCCGAGCATCTAGCCAGCCACCTAACTCCTCAGGTAAGAGGGCGCCATCCTGACCCCAGGGAGGCATGAGGTCTTAGCATGGGAGGCAGGGACGCTTAGAAAAAGACAGTTGGTTCCAACCACAGGGCAGAACGCATGAGGGAGCCAGGCCGCGTGGATGCCCAGCTCCTGTGAGTTCCCTGAGCAGGCTGGAATTGCTAGAGCAAACTGACCACAATGCTCCCCAGGGTGACCTGCCGTGTCACCTTGTCTCTCAGCAGGACCCTGAGTCCCTCACAAGGGAAGGCACTTACCTGAGCATGTGTCCAATTGTAGAAAAGTACACCCAGGGCTCCTGAGTACAGGCTGGGCCCAGCACTCTTAAGAGGGATGTTTAAACATGCCTCCCAGTGAAATGCCAACCAAGGATGGACATTATAGAGATCACCAGTGGAACTTGCTCCACCAGAAACACAGCCCTTACCTTGCTCAGGTGTCTCCCAATCTGAGCTGTGGGAAAGAGGATATAATTAGAGAATGTGATGGGCCAGTTGTTCAGTCATTCAACAAACATCTGTGCAGTGTCCCCTCTGCGCCAGGCCTGTGCTCATGAGCAGGGCAAGGAGAGGCAGGGGGTTAGGCTGCCCTACCCTGGGCAGGGAGACTCTTGCCAACCATTTGCTCCATGCCTGCACCAGCCACCTGTGGACATAACTGCCTTCCTCATGAGGCTGTGTGCTGTATCCTCTCCTTCTAGAACTTTGCCTGGCTTGTTGATTTGCCAGAATCCACAGGTTCTTGGCCAATGAACATAAACAATGTCCCTGCCCTCGTTTGGGCTGAGTGGTTTCCTGTTAGGAGGTTGAGGCTCTGTGTGGTTTGCCGAAGATCACACACCTGGAGCATGGCTGTGGCCCCAGGTCTGTGCCTGCGGGCCCAGCGCCCATCCCAGAAGGTGGCTTTGAGGAGAAGCACCTCAGACCTGCAGTTGGTCTGCAGGGTCTTGGGGCCAAGTGGCTTCCCCACCAGCCCTAGGAATTTTGTCTTCTGCCTTTGGCCAGCCCGCAAAGTCAGCGCGTGCAAGTCAACAAATCCCTTGCAGTAGAATGAAATACAGTCTGATACCACTTACCTTAAAAAAGAAAAGACAAACCAGCTTTCAGGTCCAGGCTGGAAAGAGCCAGATGCAGTGTGTGGCGCAGTCGACGAAAGGTGCCAGTGGGCTCCAGGGTCCCACAGCAGATGGGGACACAGGCTGCCCTGGGAGTGTCTGGGGGAGGGGTTCTGCTGCCCGCTTACCCCATTGCTGGCATCACTGGTTCCATTACCAGCTGGTTCACATTCCACAGAGAGACCCAAGCATGGTGAAAGGACTTGAAACCAGGTCACAAGTCAAGGTCAACCAGGTCAAGGGAACGGGAGCTTGAGTCCTGGAGTGGAGGAAACGCAGGGTGACAACAGTGCCATGTGCCACCCTCAAGGGGCTGCCCTGGGCCACAGGGGACTGAAAACAAGGAGCCAGATTGCAGCTCCACTCGAGGCGACCTTCCTGCCCGGGGGCTCTGCACCCTTGGCATGGGGGCAGTTCTTGTCGGGGGTGCCTAGGGGGTTGGGGCGGCTGCTGAGTCCTCTCAGCTCTGAGGCTCTTCGTCCGTGAAATGAACTGACAGAGGCTGGCCGGAAGCCCTGGGAGCGGAGCAACTCGGTGGAGAAACCTGTGTCCTCGTTACTGTCCAGGTGAGCTGCCCTGGGGAGGCCCAGCAGTGACTGGGGGGGCAGAGGCGGGTGCTGGCACCGGCTCACGTGTCTGTTTCATTCCGTTGCTGTAGAACCCCGTCTGTGGCAAAGAGCCCCGAAGCTAAGAGCCCCCTTCAGTCGCAGCCTCACTCTAGGTACCGAACAACCTTCCTGCCCACTGTCCCCCGGTCTCTGGGGCCTCCTCTGTCTCCCGTCCCATGACTAACACCCCTGAACCCTGTCTCATGTCTCGGCAGTCAACAGCTTGCTCTGGGAAGGTGATCTTTTCTTTCAGACCTGGGGAAAGGCAGAGCTGCAGGGACTGGGCTTGTCCAGGTCAGCTCCTTCCCTTCCTCCCCGCGAGGAGAGGCCGAGCCTGGAAGGCAGCGACCTGTCCAAAGCGGCAGCGAGGTGGGGCTGAGCTGGAATCCAGCTTTCAGCTCGCTAACCGTGACATCGGGCAAGTTAGGCGACCTCTCCAAGCCTCCGTTTCCCCGGTGCAGTGGGGCTGTTGATCGCAGGCGCAGGGGAACAGCAGCTGGACGTGCAGCATGCCCACTGGCCGCCGCCACGGCCCGGCACCCACTCCCTCCCCGCCAGCTCCCTCTCCGTCCCCCACGCGCTGCACGCACAGCCGGTTTCCCCACAGATCTGCCGACCATAGTTCCCAGACCGAAAGCTGGTGTGACAACAGGATAGGGCATTGGGAACTGAGGTTGCCCAAAAAGTCAGAAACAAGACAGCCACATAGTACCGTGGGCCAGGTGTGGCCTGAATTTGAAGACTTCTAGAACCTGCACCAAGAAACGTCTCCATTGCCCAACCCAAAGTGAAGGGAAACAACAACTGTCACAGAGCAGGAGAGATTTGAAACTAGCCTTGCAGAGCAGGACAGATGACGAGCACAGCAGAACTCCAGCCTGGCGCTGGCAGAACGGCTGTGACCAATGCAGGTGGACAGAGAGGTCTCAGCAGCCAGCTAGCTGTATGCTGGGGACAGTGCCTGCCCACAGAGAGCTCACGTAAACAAGACAGCTGTGGGTCCTGGGGGTGCTCCTGAGAAGGCGAAAAGGGCCACGTGGTGGACAGGGCACTTCAGGGAGTGGGGTGGGACAGGCGTCTCTCAGGAGGGGGCATTTCTGCCCACCTGGATAAGGAGCCTGCCATGCAGAGGTTGTGGGGACAGCTGTCCAAGCTGAAGGAATGGTAAGTGCCAAGGCCCTGGGCCCGAAGTTCAAAGGGCAAACAGCAGGCAGTGTGGCCAGAGAGGTAGGCCGTTGGGGGGTGGGATGAGGTTAGTCTGCATCGTATTCCGCGTGCAGCAGGTCCCAGTCGGAGAGCTGTAGGCCCCGCGGCCGTGAAGGGAGCCGGGCAGGGGAAGGTGACCAGAGCAGGGCAGGGTCAAAAGCAGGATCCCAGAACAGGCGCAGCAGCTGGGGGCGAGCCTGCAGCCCTCCTAGCAGAGCCAGCCATGTCCTGCTGGAGTGAGGGTGGGCTGCCACGTTCTCCGTGGCCAGGAGCATTGTCAGGGCCATTCCCACCTGGAATGGGGTCTCTCCAGTTCCAAGACGAATCTGGTCTCTCGTTTCCCAGATGGCTGCAAAGGGGGTGTGTGCCAATGACCCCTCTCGCGCAAGCTTGCTTATGGAGCGAACCGTGTTTGTCGTGGGGGCCGCCAGGTGTGCAGAGAGGGAGGGCTGAGGCCTAGAGAGGAAGCACTTAGCCCATGGTCCCCAGCCCTGTCGCTGGGACAGGCCTGGAGAATCCAGGGGCCTCCGGCTGGAGCCCGAATTAATTACACAGGTGTTGGGCCCGTGCTTGGTGCAGGAGCTCTTCATTCCCCAGCCCCGGGGAACAGGGTCCTCGCTCGCTCCAGATGGCCCTCACCTGTGCCGTGACTGGGCACAGCGGAGCTTGGCCCTGCCGCCGTCACACCCATGATCTCTCTGCCTGGCTCGGGCCACATGCGTGTCCCTGAAACCACGGGCTCCAACAGCCGTTCTGTCCGCGTGGGGCAGAGCTTGCGTCCCAACAGCACGGCCCTCAGCACCACAGTCGCGTTTTTAAAAGACCAGGGAGTCAGACGAGCCATCTTGCCAAGATTCTCCAGGGAGGATACGTGTGCGAGGCGTTAAAATCCAAGTCGGTTAACCTTAGCTCAGAAACTTGTCAAAGCAGCGCAGTCATGAGAACCACCTCAAAAGAGAAACCACATCCACGGATGTTTCTTGAAGGAGTCGCACGCAGCTGCGTGTGCCGGTTTGTGTCGGGAGCCGGTGCCTCCGGGACAGGTGTTAAGTGGGAGACCTCACGTACTCAATGCCACTGTTGCTGGTTTCCCAAGCCTCAGTTTTAGCCAGGCACGTAAACCCCAGCGCGAGGGCAGGTTATGGGAGCTGGTGTCTTTCCGGGGAGGCGAGGGTGGCGTGCTTGAGTCGCCACGTCTGTGCAAGAGCTCTCAAACCAGAACAGCTCCTCTTCTGGACCCCAAGAACTGACTCTCGGGTTGGGAAATATGGTCCCAGTATCCGTGGAGACCCTCTTGCAGTAGAGACTGGGCGTGAAGATCCTTTCCAGGTAGTCTAAGGGTGGCCATAGATAAGAAGCAAGAAAGTCCCGAGAGGCAAGGGGAGCAGGCAGCGCGCAGCCCTGCAGCGGGCTCCGGCACACCCAGCGTTCCTGTTGACGCCGGCCACTAGCGTGGGGGGCCTCGGGCCTGCTGTCCCCTCACTGCCCTGCCATTCTCCCCAGGATGAAGCCTGCCGGGGGCGTCAGTGACGTGGCCCTGGACGCCTTCGATCTGGACCGGATGAAACAGGTGAGTGCGTCCTTCCCACAGAGGCCAGGAGCGGCCAGCAGGAGGGGGCAATCTGCCCAACGAGGCCCACACAGGGGAAGCCCTCGGCCTCGCCCACGTAGACTTGGAGGGTGGTGGGCAGCAGGAGTTCCCAGGCGTCCCTGGCCTCCACGTGGGGAGGGCAGCCGAGGGGCCACAAGGAGTCAGGCAAGGGTGAGAGCTGCAGCCCAACACTTCTGACACGTCCCCACCAAGGCCAGCTCCCCTGTCCCCCTGCCTGTCCCTCCACTTCGATGCTCTGCTCCCACCAGGAGATCCTAGAGGAGGTGGTCAGAGAGCTTCACAAGGTGAAGGAGGAGATCATCGACGGTGAGTGAAGGGCCCACGGCCGGGAGCGGGACATCGCCCGGGGCTGGCCACGGGGTGGAGGGTCCCCCGGGGTGGCGGCCTTCTAGGCCAGGCAGCCTGCGGGTTTAAGCCAGGGCCAGTACTGCACTTAAGAAACTCCATTCTTGTAATCTCTAGTTGAGGAAACTGAGGCTCAGAGAAGTGACTTGCCTAAGAACACGTACCGCCCTGGTGTCTGACACTCGAATCTGGGCCTTTCCGCTTCTCCCTGCTTCTCCCTGGGGGCTCAGGGTGCTCGTGTGTGGAGGGGGTGCTCCCAGCGTACATTCCAAAGCCCAGCCTGGTAGAAGCCACTTCAAGTTTTTGTTCTTTATTTCATTACCTGTTGACTTGCTGCCGCCTCCAGTCACTGGGGTTGGGGTTCAGAGGAGACTGCCGTCTCTCTGGGGCGCAGGGGGACCAAGAGCCACAGAACTACCTTCTAGGCCTGCGCCTGCTTGGCCCGGGCTGAGGAGCAGGCATGGGTGGCTCGAAGGAGCCTCTGGCTCCAGAGAGCAGGACGTCCCCCCTGCGGCGTCACATCCGTCCTTCCTGTTCCCACCAGAGCCCCTGAGGGGCTGGCTCAGATCTGCGGCCAGAGGGGAAGGGAAGGTGGGGCAGAGCGGGCTCAGCCCCTCCACGGAGCAGCGACATGTGGCTGGGCAAGGGAGTCCCCTGCACCCCAAGGGGTGGAGGCTGGTGGCAGCGGGGAGAGGAGGCCCAGCGGGAGCCTGCGGACCAGCCTGGGCCTCCCCTCGCAGCCGCCACACCCTAGTTAGAGCAGGGAGCACGCAGTTCCTGTTTGTCCACCTCGCTGCAAGGCCTGGGCTGGGGAGATAAGGCGCTAACAAATGAGCAGAGCCGGAGCCACAAAAGCAGACACGCACCCGGCAGTTGCTGGGGGCCCTCGAGGGCCACAGCGGAGCGGACACCTGCAGAGGGACGGAGAAGTGGGGTGTGGTGGGAACCCCGAGCCCCAGCCTCAGTCTCTCCCACCTGCCACAGGGGCCACCCCAGCCCGCAGGGAAGCACAGGTCACGCCAGGGGCCCTGAACAGTGGCGCCCTGCTACTGACGGTGCCCACCCTGGCCCCGTGAGGTCTGTCCAGGGAGAAGCCTGAGCTGCCGTGGAGGAAGCAGAGCAGGAACAGGGGACACCAAAGGCCTGTGGGGAGCAGGGGGCTAAGAGGGAGGAGCGACAGGCCCAGATCTAGGGGGAGGACCGAGAGGAGCCCTGGCCTCTGCCGTGGAGGAAGGAAGGGCTCAGGCCAGGGCTGTGGGCAGACCAGCGCAGCCCACTGGGCTCCCAGGCCAGGGACTTCCTGCTGCCCCCGCAGAAGCCAGACGGGCCAGAGCCCAACCTCCACTCTGTCAGAGAGGGGCTCCCAGGTCCTCCAGTAGACCTGGGTCCCGTATGTCCAGGGCCTCCAAAGACCCTGCAGCTCAGCACGGGCAGCTCCTCACGCAGGGTCCTGGTGCTCAGCGGCCCCGAGGCCATGGGCCGGTCACTGGCCTCCACCCCGCGGCAGGGACTACTGCAGGAGAAGGGGCAGAGGAGACCCCAAGCGCTCTGTTATCACGCAAAGGTCTGTGCCAAAGCCCACAGCACTGTTGGGCCTCCAGCCTGTGCCCCCGGCTCTGAGAGACAGTGGGGGACGGGCCCCAGGCAGGTCTGTCAGGAGTGAGGTCCAGGCACCTGGCAGGAGCGGGGGCCGGGCCAGCCCTGCGCGCTGAGCCTCCCCTGTGCCTGTCCCCAGCCATCAGGCAGGAGCTGAGCGGCATCAGCACCACGTAAACGGCGCCGAGACGTCGAGGCCGTCGGGAGGACAGCGAGGCGCCCATCCAGCCCCAGCCTCCAGCACACGCAGAGCTGCACGGAGCTTGGAAGCGCTTCATTTAACAGTCTTAACCTGTGATAAAATATTAAAATGAGGAAACAAAGTTCAGTTCCAGGATTTTTTTAGATTCTACCTGACACAGAACACCAGGTCTACTCGTCTTTTTTGTATTTTATATTTGCTTATTTAAGTGTACATTTCTTTTGGGTTATAGAGAGGACACCCCGATCCCCCACCCCCACCAAATCACCTGCTTCATTAGATGGTTTCCAAGTTTTCTCCTAGGTGACGCTCTTAGCGCCTCTGCTGGCTATGATGGCCAGGCACAGCGTGGTGTCACCACACAGCAGAGCTGTCTGAGCGCAGCTCTGTCCCCAGCAATCATGGTGTTGAAACTGTCCGTGCACCGTGGTGTCTGTGTCCACACGGTAATAAACGGTTTACTGTCCACAATTTCGGGCTCCTGCTCTCGCTCTCTTGCACTGGTTCTAGGTGGCTCTTGGCAGGGGATAGGCCCACGACCATGGCGACAGGAGTCAGAGGAGCAAGACAAGGTCTTCAGTGGGTGGCTGGGCTCGATCGGAACATCCGAGACCTGGGAGGGTGAGCTGGGGCAGCATAGCACCTCCGGCCCGTGACCTGGAGCTGGGCCTCAGGTCCTGCCTGCGGGGACCCCCCCCACCCCCACCCCTACGGTCTCCCCCTGGGTGGATGGGCCCTAAGTGCAGCTGACGCCTCGGAACACCACAGGGACCCCCTGCCCCCGCGCGCCTGTACCGTTCAGATGGAGGAATGGGACTGGGGCCCAGCACGTGGCGGGCAGAGGGAAGGCGGCTCTGCCTCCTGCACCCTCGGGGGGCGGGGGAGGGGGGTCTCTGCCCTGTGGCAGCAGGTGCAGGCCACACGCCTGCCTAAGGCACCCGCTCCCCATCACGGCCAGAGAGAGTCCGACCCTTGCAGCCTTGAGGTCCTGGGACTGTTCATGCTCCGGATTGTCCCACGTGACCTCCCACAGCCACAGAGCACTCTCTGTGCCCAGCCACCCTGAGGGCCACCGGGGGAGGCGCTCACCTCCCGGGCCTGGTCTGCTGATTACAAGGGGCCTACCATTTCCTGGTCCGGCTCCTGACGTACCTCAGCTCCCTGAGTGTTCCGCAGCCCTGAACGATGGGGGTGGCTGTGCTGCCAGCCGCGAGGCGAGACGCCAAGGCTGGGCTCCCAGGACGGCTTCCCAGGTCTGATGGCCGTTCTGAGCCAGGTCCAGGAATCCCCCAGTCTTGGGCCTGGGGGCTGGGGAGCTGGCAGGTGGCCTTCAGAGGGCCGATGCAGCCCTGGGGGCTCCGAGCCCCTGCTGACACCCTCCCCCCAGAGAACAGAGGCCTTCTCCTTGGGACTGCTGACACCCTCGGACCCCAGGCCCCAGCCGGTGGGTGTGGCCCGGACGTGCCCCTTTGTGCAGTCTGCAGAAAGGCCTGCTGGTGGGTGGAGGAGCCCTCTAGGCACAGCCACGGGAGGGGCTGGCTCTCCGGTTTTCCTGGGCCTACGGGCGGCCCGCCCAAGATCAAAGTCCTCGCAGAACAAGCCCTGGACTAGACCTCTTGCCTGCGCCATGTCAGCAGTCAGACCATTCGGAGACAGTGCCTGGCACCACGCAAGGCCACTCTCAGGCCTCCTCCCAGCCCTCCCTCTCCTAGGGCAGCAGGGACAGCCAAGCCCTAGCCTCAGCCTCCCTTCCCTAAGCCATGGAGGCTGCCTTCCCAGGGCTGCGGGGAGGGCCTCACTCCAGCACCCCACTGCTGCCTGCCCGCCTGCCTCTGGGACACCAGGACTCCTCACCCCACCCCAATCCAGCCCCCCAGGAGAAGGCAGCCTCCTTAGGTCCCAGCTGTGCCATCAGCCCTTCTGCAGAAAGGGCAGATGTGTGTCCCCGCTTCATACAGACTCCAAGGACACTGCCCAGCCTGCTTCCCGCTGAGCATTCATCTGCCCGTCCGGCCCCTGAGCTCGGGCACCTGTCCTGTGTGGAGTTCGCTAAGCCCCCACCTCTGAGGGCGGGGAGATAGATAGGCCCCACTGTCGGGCCTGAACCCTCTCTGGGCTCAGGGAAGGCTTCCTGTAGGGGGAGGGCAGAAGGCAGAGGGGCCCTGCAGAGCTCAGCCAGGGAGGGGAGGGGCTTCAGGCCAGGCATGCCTTCGGCTGCGCACACCCAAGAGGCCACCGTCCTCCCAAGGAGCCAGAGCAAACGGGACACGACATGGGACTGGCCTGGACGAAGCACCGCTTGGGCCTCAGGCTCCACCTGCCAGGGCAGCCGGGCCACCACCACCCCTCAGAACACACTCCACAGACTGTGACAACACACACTGGATTTAATTTAGGGCACAGGAACACCAGAGAAGTCCGCTCCGTGGCAACCGTGGGCACAGAGCACCTCGGTCTCGGTGGGTGGGGCGGGGCCAGAGGGGGAGGCCTGTCCCAAGGCCGCAGCGAGTCCACGTGCAGACCAGGCACTGTGCCAGGCTGCAGCCCTGCCACTGTCGCCAGGGCTGGCTGCCGATGGCAATTCCAGGGCCTGCTGGGGGACGAGAGCAGCAGCCCTCTGCGGAGTCAAACGCGGCCCAGCCAGCTCTCGGGCTCTAGGCCGTGGCAACCAGCAGGAGCAACCTGGGGCTCCCACCCCGCAGGACAGGGGTCCGACCAGGCTCACAGACGGTCCTCCGCCAGCTTGCACACCCGCTTCACCCTGGCGTAGGGCCCCAGGGAGTCCTCAAACACAAAATCCCAGAGCACCTTCACCCACGAGAGGTGCTGCGGCAGGTGGTCGTAGTACTCGGGCGCGATCTTCCGCACCTGCAGGGGGAGGGGCTGGTCAGCGCGTCTCAGCCAGCTGTCCCCTCCGCCACACGCACTCACACGCGCACACACCGTCCCCTCCTGGGGTGCCAGTGTCCACCTCCCTGCCTGCCCCCCCTCCTCAGGCTGCCTGAAGGGGAGCGAGGGACCCAGGCTGAGCCAAGACCCTGCCGCAGTGGACGCCAACGGGCTCAGCTCGGGGCCCTGCCCAGGTGGGAGTCCAGGAGTGAACGTGTGCCCCCCCGCCCCGCGCCCACCCCCAACTTTCTGATCCAGGACCAGGGGCTTCCTTCCCCTCCCAACACCACCTGGCCTGAGTCCTGCTGCTGGGCCCTCGGCCCCCCAGGGCCTCACCCGTCACACCCTCCTCCCCACCTCAGTACTTGTCACTTCCCAAATGCCTGTCCTGCACCTCCTCTCCCCGGCCTTCGCTCCCGCCTCCAGGAACTGCTCCAAGCAGCTCTGCCTGCCGCCAGCGCGCGGCCTTGGCCCCGCAGGACGCCCTCCCCACCCCCAGGGAGCACGCGCCCAGGGCACAGGGCATGTGGAGCCCCACCACACGGGAGGACAGCGGAGCTGAGAGACACACGGGGCCTGCGCCTGGCGCCGGGGCCTTTCGCTTTGCTCGGGAAAAGTAAAGGCTGGTGGCTGACACGGGCACTCGGCGACCAGCTCAGGTCAGATCCTCACTCTGCCACCTCCTGAGCAGGTGGCACCCCTCTCTGAGCCTCTGCCTGCCTGTCTGGAAAATGGGGGTGATGGATAACGAGGGCATCTGCCTCCTGGGCTGCAGCGGAGGTCAGGTGAGATGGCAGCGGCACAGAGCAGGCTCTGGAACGGTCGGCGGGAAAGGAGGGGCGGGACACGGGCTGTCGGACTCCAAGATCACACGGGCCAGGGCACACGCATGTGCGCACACACGGGTGTGCACCAACACCTGTACACCCAGACAAGCACAGGTAACCACATGCACAGCACCTGCACTCACACAATCACAGGACAGACGTGCTCACACACAAACGTGCACACACAGACTCGCACGCTCAGGCACCCGAATGTCCTTCCCACCCCACCTTTGCCGCAGGTCACCTCAGCTCTTTCTAAGCAGCCAGTTGCCATCAAGGTGTCAGACGGGGGCCAGCTGAGGGGCTCCTCCTCCTCCCCTTCCTCCCCTTCCTCCCATCTCGCTCAGAAATTCTCCAACTCCAGGTCTCCCAAGGCGGAGGTGCCAACCCCAGAGGCTTCTGTCCCCTGGCAGCTCAGGCCAAACCCCTTGGTTTGCAAAGGGCCAGGCCCATCCTGTCCACACTGGCCATGTCTGAGCTAGGAGGGGGCCCCTGGAAGGTCACAGGGCAGTGACAACAAGTAAGCAGGGACAGGGAGTCTGGAGGCAGGAAGGAGGGTGCTTCACATGCAGTATCACTAACACCAACCCACTTTGCAGAAGAGGCAGCTGAGGCCCAGAGAGGGCAAGCAGCTTGCCCACGGACACACAGCCAGTAAACAGCAGAGTGGCTTCAGGCAGGTTTCCACTGAACAAAGCAGCCCCATACTACATGTGCCTCTTGAGACCAGCTGGGGACTCGCCTGTGCTGTGTGGCCTTTCCTAATGCCTTGGGGACCACAAGTGGGAGTGGCCATCCCATGACCAGCACAAAAAGGAAAAGGTAGCCCGAACCCAGCCCAGGGCCCTCCCCAGGGGTCCCCACCTCCTTTGACATGCTCAGCCCCGCCAGCCCGCAGCCACGTACCAGGGGCAGGTTGCAGCCGGGGATGCTGGGGAAGTCGTGGTGCTCCACGTGGTAGCCCGCGTTGAAGGTGATCCAGTTGAGAGGCCCGTAGTAGGAGTAGGTCTCATGGCCCTTGAGGAACATGTAGTGCTCGGCCACAAAGTGGCCCGAGATGGGGTGCAGGCCCAGGCCCAGGAAAGAGCTGGCCAGCAGGTAGGCCACGGGTTTGAGCCCCCACAGGGCAAAGATGGCGGCATCGGCTGCCAGCTGCACCAGGGTGTTGAGCACCTCCATGCGGGTCACGGCCTTGGGGTTCACGCAGAGCGGCCGCAGCGAGTAGAAGAAGGGCTGCAGCGCCAGCCAGAGCAGCTTGCGAGCGGGCGTGCAGAAGAACCAGCCCTCGAGGCGCGTGGGCACGTCCACGTCCAGCCCGTCGCCACCTAGGTAGCGGTGGTGGTCCACGTGGTACTTCTTGAAGGAGGCGGCGTAGGGCAGGCCCACGGGCAGGTTGGCGAAGATGGCAAACCAGCGGTTGCGGGCGGCGAAGCCCGTGCCGAAGGCGACGTTGTGCGAGATGTCGTGGATGGCCAGCGTCAGCGAGTGGTTCACGCAGCCGCCGAAGACGTAGGCCCAGAAGAGCAGCCAGCGCCACGCCAGCGTCCGCACCAGCCAGCAGGCCAGCAGCTGCGCCAGCACCAGCCCCAGCACCGTCCACTTGAGGTGCGGGTCCGGCCGCATCAGGGCCTTGATGGCCGGGTACTTGGCTGCGGGTGAGACAAGGGGGCATCTGAGGCAGGAACCCGCCACAGGCGGGGGCGCCACACGCGCGCTGCCCACCCTGCCCCTTCCCTTCCCTCCCTCCACTCTTCCTGTCTTCCCTCCCTCCCTCCACCACCTGTCCTGGAAGCGCCCAGGCAGTGGCATGGCGATACGCAGCCCCTCCCCAGCACCCTCTGCCCACCCCCAGGACCTCAGGGGGAGGGGCGGGAGTCACCGAGACCCAGCCCTGCCTTTGTGCTTCGGAGCCTTGGGCGTGCACACCCACCTCCCCACCACCTGGGGGGTCTGAGGGGACTTGCCAGAGTGGGGGGACTTGCCCCCAGCCTAAATAAAGATCAGCCGTCAACACGGGTCTCAGAAACGTAATGATGCGATGCCAGAAATCAAAGCAGCCGCAGAGCTACGGCTGCCCGGCCCCCGGCGCGCCCCGGCCAGCTGCACATCGTGCCGTGCACCACCGGGGCTCAGACGCAGCCTGAGAGTGACAACGCAGCCTGCACACCCCCAAACCCAACAGGTACCGGGGTGGGCATCGGTGGCCAGGGAGGGGAACACTGAGGCTCCGCTTTGTCGTGAGAGTTTCGGTTTGTAAAACAAGCCAGAACTGAAGGAAATGTAAGATGTTGGGTGCACTGGTTTCACGTGGGACATGTTTGTTATAGTATCTTCTGTACTTTCCTGTTTTTTGTTTTACAAAAAAGGAAAAAACAACAAGGGTGGGAGTCGGCCGAGCAGGGGAGGGCGGGAAGGAGCAGCAGGGTGGGGGGACACCCAGACCCCCGGGTGAGGGGAGCTGTGCCTTCCAGAAACCTGTGGCTGCTCGGCAGGAGGGGCTGGCGGGTTGGAGGCAGAAGGTGAGCGCGCAGGCTACGTAGGAGGGACAGGGCGGGGGGTCGCCACATACTCCAGGTGACAGACACCCCCGAGTCTGCTCTGTCCCCTGCTCCCCAGGCAAAGGCAAACAGACCCTCAGAGATGGAGCCGGTACCATCACGCACAGGTGCGGAAACTGAGTCAGAAGGGCGGGGGCTTGTCCCAGGGCACCCCCAGGTCAGTCAGCACTGGTCTCTCGGGTCCCCAACATCACCAGTGTCCACTCCACCCCACCCAGCCATCAGGCGGGCGGCCCAGGCGCCCCTCCTCAGGGCTGGCTGCGAAGAGGGCTCCCCAGGACGGTGGAGAGGCTGGGGACCCAGACTGGAATCGGCCAGACCAAGGCAGAATCGGCCCCAGCTCTGTCCGAGTGACCCAGGAAGTGGCCCCCACATGCGGAGTGCGGAGGGGCCGACACTGCTCAGCCCACCCGGGTCCTCCTCACAGGCGACAGGCGAGGAGACCGAGGCTGGGGTGATACGGGGTGGGGGGATTCCCACACCCGAGGGCACGTCCTGGCCTCCAGATGCCATCTGGTCACCAGCCTGCAAGGTACAGTTACGTCTCTCCAGTGACTGAAGACAAAACGTCGTGTCTGGGAGAAACCCGACAGCGTGGGCAACGGGACTCTGCCCCAGGCAGAGGAGACTCAGGCCTAAAACTCTCCCGCCGAGCTGTGGAGCCACAGGCTGGGGCCCCAGGGCCGTCCAGACCTCGCTGTGTGGCAGGGCTGCGTTCCTGGCCTCTCTGGGCTCAGCATCCCTAGCATAAGCTGGCGAGGGCGTGCTGTGCCTCTCGAGGTCTCGGTCCCACTGAACCACACTGGTCCCCACGGGTGGCACAGCCCGCGTCTGCTGGGAGATGTTGGGAAGAAGTCCTATAACGTCCTATAACCACAGGCCCATCTGCCCAGGAAGCCGACAGAATCCCTCGGGCCAAAATCCCGGCGGCCCACAGCCGAGCCCTGCTGCCTGCCAAGCCCCGCCTCACCTTGCAGCGACATGTTCCTGGCCCCAAACCAAGGGAGCAGCAACCCCGGGGACACCCTCCAGGTGGCCCAAGGTACTGCCCCTACCTCTCAGGGCCAATGCTGCATGTGGCCCCAGAGCAGCTGGCAGGGTGGGCAGAGTAGGACGCCCCACCGCCCACGGCCCCATTCCATCCGCCTCAGGCCTGACACGGTGTCACCAGCCTGGGAGGAGCTGCACGCACAGTGCAATCTCCCAGGCCCTCTGACCCCAGATGCCATCTCCCTGGGAGCCAGCCAAGGACATGACCCCATTAGATCCACAAGAGGAACAGCCCCAGCACGTGTAAGCAGAACTTCGAGAGAGCAGGGAAGCCCAGCGACGGGTAACAAACCTCAGCCCCGCTCAACGGGGGCCCAAGGGGGCCAGAGCCTGTGGGAGGACAGGAGGAAGCAGAGTTCGGAGTGAGGTTCAAGTGCAGGCCAGCCCGGGTTCAAATTCCAGCTCCAAATAAGGGCTTCATATCCAGAACATACAAAGAACTCATACAACTCAACAACAAAAAGACAAACCACCCAAATAAAACATGGGCAGAGGATGGGAAGAGACATCTCTCCAAAGATGACATCTACCTGGCCAACAAACACACAAAGAGATGCTCAACGCCGTTAGTCATCAGGGAAATGCGAATTGAAACCGCAGTGAGGATGGTGCTACGGCTTGAGCGCCCCTTCCAAAACTCAGGCTGCAATTTCACCCCAGCGTGGCAGGGCCGAGAGGTGGGGCTTTTAAGAGACGATTGAGTCAAGAGGACTCTGCCCTCAAGAATGTATTAATGCATTCATGGATTAATCACTTATCATGGGAGGGCAGCTGGTGGCTTTATACGAAGAGGGAGAGCGGAGCTGGCACGTTAGCACGCACGGCGTCCTCCCCACGGATGCCCTGTGCCTCGGCACTCCGTGGAGGGTCCCCACCAGGGGAAGGCCCTTGCCGGATGCAGCCCCTCGACCTGGGACTTCCCAGCCTCCAGAACCGTGAGCAATCACCCACAGCAGGTGTTCCATCGTAGGCAACGGAAAATAGACCAAGACGGACGGCTGAGATTTTTCTTAAAAAGGAAAAGAACAATTGTTGGGGAAGATGTGGAGAAACCGGAACGTTCACGCGTCCCTGGTGGGAACGTAAGACGGGGCGGCCGCGGCAGAGGACAGTCTGGCCGCCCCTCAGAAAGCGAAAGGTCGCGCGCCCTGTGAGCCGGCAGCCCACTTGGGACTCGGACACGTGTTCGCGGCAGCACGATCCCACAGAGGGATGAACGGAGGGACAAACGGGTGTGTCCGCACCGTGGAACGCTGCTCAGTCTGAAAAGGAAGGGAATCCGGACGCGTGCCAACCTTGGACGGGCCCGAGGGCGCTAGGCTGAAATAAGGCGGCACCAAGAGGACTAACATCGTACGGTCCCGCTTACGAGAACTATCTAGAATGGACAAGTCCGTAGAGACAGAATAGGTTAGAGGTTACCGGGGGATGGGGCTGGGGCTAGGGCTGGGAGTGAGTTTCGATTCGGGGTGGGGATGAGTTTTGGAAACAGCAGTGTTGGCTGCACAACATTGTGAATGCCATTTATGCCACCAAATTGTACACTTAAAAATAGTTAAAATGGCAAATTTTATGTTATGTATATTTTACCACGATAAAAATGAAAGTTTTAAAGAATCCCAGCTTCGGGGCGGGCGACCTCAGCTCCAGAGGCTCAGCGTCCGGGCTCCCCGGGAGGTCAGCGAGAGGAGGCGCCGCGGCAGGCGCCCGGGCCGGTCCTGCGCCGTCCTGGCTAACAAGAGTGGACCACGGAGGCAGCGGCCAAAAGACAGGCGACCAGAATGTCACCTGCAGTCAGTCGCAGCTGCGTAATGTGTTGACGGAGACAGGAGGGTTGGAAGCAAAGGTGCCAGGTGGCAGGGCAGTTCATGGTTTTCCCTTCGGCCCTGTCCACGTTGCTTAATGGTGGCTTCCCGGGTTGTGCTCAGGAGGGGACCTGGGACAGGCCTCCAGGGAGGCTCGGCCCCAGGCAGGCTGAGGGAGGCAGGACCGTGGGGCGAAGGCTCTGGCGCCTTCAGCCACCAGAGCAGTACTTAAGATGCAGGAAGAGCCTGGCGCCTGTGGCGGGCAGAACGGCAGGCCCACGAGGACGCCCACATCCTGACCCCACAGCCCGCGACCGTGGGGGGGTCCCGCGGCCAGGGAGAACTGAGAACAGATGGAACTAAGGCTGCTAATCGGTGACCCTAAGATTCGAGGTGACCCTGGGTTGTCCTGGTGGGCCCGGTGCTGTCAGAAGGGCCCTCAAGAGTGGGAGAGGGAGGCAGGAGAGGAGGTCCCAGCGCTGTGACCTGAGACAGACTCATCCTGCCACTGCTGGCTTTGAAGACGCAGGAAGCGTGGGCAGCTCCAGAACGAATTTCCCACTGACCCTCCAGAGGAACGCGGCCCCGCGCACACCCTGACTTCAGCCCAGGGAGCACAGGGCAGACTCCGACCTCCAGAGCCCCAGGGTGACGAATGTCCTGCTTCAAGCCACCAAGTCTGTCGTCCTCTGTTACCACAGCAACCAGAAACTCACACAGCGCCCAGAAAGCGGGAGGGGCTGGCAGACCTTGCCAGCCATCTCTCCTGGACACACAGGCCAGACTCTGCCCTGCCCTTTGAGCGCCCCACCACCCACCAGCTCCGACCGAGCGTCACCCACCAGGCTCAGAGCGGGTGCGACTCTGGCAAGAGAGACAAAGGACCCCTGTGGGCCCACACACCACGCCTGTCACTTCGGCTGGTGGGGGAGGAGCCAGGCACCTGCTGTGCCCTGGGGCAGTAGATGGGGGGCACATGACCAGGCCTCACCCCAGCTTGTTCCTGCCCCAACAGGGGCCGGGTCAAGGGGACACTCCAGAGGGTGTGTCTCAGTGTCACCCAGAAAAATGGGCGCATTTAATGGGGGGCCCTTGCAAGGTGGACCCGGGCAGGAAGAAGCGTCTTCATGGCAAACAAACAGGGCAAGGAGGACAAGCGACAACCTGGGGAGGCTCCGGCCACGGCCCCTGCGGGAAAATCCCGAGCAACGTCCCCCGGACCTCTGCACACCTGGACGTCGGGCCGGGGCTGCGCGGACTCCTCCAGCCTCCCTCTCACCCAGGCGGCAGCCTCTGGGCACCAGCCTCCCCCTAGGCCCCTGAGGGCAGTGGCGAGCCCCTCACCTGCCAACCTGTGCACCTGGGGCCCACCTGGGGACCCACCAGCTCAAGGCCGCAGGCTTCCACAAGGCAGGCGGCTCCTGCTTCCCCTTGGACGGAGGCCAAGCCTTGGGACAAGAGGGCGGGACAGGCCACACCTGCACCAGGTGAACCACAGGTGGAGGCCGAGGCCCCCAGTTCTTGGATCCAGGCCAGCATGTGCATGCCACTTCTGTGCCCCTCAGTAGCAAGAGCAATGACAGCCTGGCAGCTGTGACCTTGGACAGTGAGCCTCAGCCTCCCGATCTGCTGAATAAGATAGTAAGTCCTACCTCTGGGCTAGGGCGTGGGGTCCCTCCACTCCCCGCCCAGCCTGCCTTTGGGGAGCTCCATGCCCATCCTCCTTTCCAGCAGTTTCCCAAGGACCCGCCGCCCCTTCCGAGCCCCAGCCTCCCCTCCACCGCGCCAGGCGCTCCACCCCACACCTGCAGAGAGGAGCAGCACCCACCCCGCCGGCCCCTTGCCCAGCCCCAGCTGTGTGCCGTCCTGTCTCCCACAGGATGCGCCGGGGCCCACAGAGCTGCCGGAACCTCGGGTGCAGCCCCCGGGCCGACCCCTCCGATGGCCACACCATGGGCAGACAGTGGACTGTTCTCAGCCTGGCCTGAGCACAGGCCCATCGGGCAGGAGGCCTGGCTCGGCGAGGTCCCGAAAGTGCCAGGGGCGGGGGGCTCATCCCTAGGTCCTCATCCAGGCCAACAGCAGGGCGCCCGTCGCTGACTGCCCACGGCCTCCCCAGCCTGGTCTTCTCCTCTGGGAAATGGGGCGACGCTCCTATGTGCCTATCGGCTGCAGGGAGGCCCACGGGAAGACCCGAGCCTGGGGGCGCAGGTGCCCAGTAGCACAAGCGGGTACAGCTGTCACGAAACACTGCTCTATCTCAGAGTCAAAGCCGGTCTGAGGACGGTCTGGCCCCAGGCCTATTTTGACGAGAGCAGGCCTGAGCCCACCAGGCTGTGGGAGCCACCAGACGCTGCCATCCTGCCAGAAGCAACTCAAAACTGGGCAGAGGTGCACAGCAGCTAGACACCAGGCAGCGCAGGGGTGTGACAGAGGGGGACAGACAGTGAGCCCCAGATCGCCAAGGCACTTTCTGGCCACAGTGCAGGGGAGAAGAGCTCCAGGAGCCGCGCGGGCAGAGGACAGCACTGAGGGAGGCGAGGACCCGCACCCCGGGTCCTGAGGGCTTCGCTGGAAGCAGGAACCCCCTGACAGCTCCGAGAGCAGCAGCCTCAGGACCCGTGAGCCCAGTGGGTTCTGGAGGTAGCTCAGGCTGGGAGTCCCAACCCCTGGGGCAGAGACACCGCACTGAGCACCCCGGCCTCCAGGGACAACCCCGGCAACGCCTGCCTTAGTGTGGGGCTGCTCTAGACCCCCCACAACACTGGGGAAAAGGATCGAGCTGACCCGAAATCCACTGCCAGGATGGAGCTCGACCCCATCCAAGGCGACTGCAAAGATCCACCACTTTTAACTCCAGAGTCACCAGGTCCCGGGGGAGTGGGAGGCCTGCGGACGCTGGGGACCACCGGCCCTGCAGACCACGCACAGGAAGAGGTTGAGGCCACTCTGGGTGCAGTCAGGACTTGGCAGTAACGGAAGCTGTAGCCTGGAAGTGTCCAGCTGCCAGGGGTCAAGGATGGTCAGGGACAGGAGAGGACAGGCACCCCCGGGCTGAGCACGGGCGCAGGGCCTCAGCGGGGGCAAGGCAGTGGTGACTGGGACTCGAGCGAGGCACGGGGCAGGGCGGCTCGGCTGTGTGGTTGAGGCGGGAGAGAGGAAGGCCCTGGGGAGGGCAGGAGGGAGATGTGGATGGGTGTCACAGAGGAGGCGGCGGGGGTGCTGGTGCCGGTGACAGCTGGCTGGATAGAGGGACACCCAGGGAGCTGGGAAAGCATTATTTCTGGGTGCGCCCACGAGGGCTCTTCCCGAGGAGCGGGGCACCGTCCAGGCGGCTGAGGGCCCGGCAAGAACACGAAGGCGGAGGGAGGGGTTTCCTCTGTCCCTCCCCCACCCCCTCGGAGCTGGGACACAATCTTCTCCTGTCCTTGAACATCCGTCAGAACCGCAGCCTTTGGACTCCAGGACTTGTGCCCACCCCACCCCGGCTCCCAGGCCTTCGTCCGCAAATTACACCATCGGCCTCCCCGGTTCCGAGGCTCTTGGACTCGGACTGAGCCACCAGCGTCCCGGGGAATCCAGCTTGCAGAGGCCTGTCGTGGGACTGCTCAGCCTCCAAAATCGTGTGCGCCAGTTCCCCTAATAAACCCTCTCTCGTGGACAGGGAGAGCACGAGATCCTACGATCCTGTTGCTTCTGTCTCTCTGGACAACCTCACTAATACGGGGCCTCTTCTAGGGGCCAGAGGGAAGGATACAGGGAAGTGGGAGGGACTGGGCAGGGAGCCGCTGGGCTCTGGCCTTGCACTCCATCCTTTCTGGCCGCAGGAGAGGTGGAAAGCCTGAGGGGGAGCAGCGGGGGAGCAGCACAGTGCCCTGGCAGCCCCACGAGGAACGGCAGGCCAGCATGGGCAGGGCCTGGCCCTGGCTGGACACCCAAACCTGGCCCAGCCAAGCTGGTTCTACCTGGCTGTGGGCGCTCGGCTGACCTTAGGTGTGACCCTGCCTGCTCGGGCCCCCGGCCTGGATGGCAGGTAGCTGGGCTACACGCGCGCCTCCAGCGCTCCCTGCTCCATAGCGTACCCAGCAGCCCGACATGCACAGCCACGTGGGACTGAAGGGCAACAAACCCACATAAATGGTTTTCTAGCAGTGGCCCCAGCTGGGGCCCAGGACAGCTGGGCAGCTGGCCACAAACAACAGCATTGCTAGAAGTCACGTCGTCCAGGTATGACACAGGAAGGAGGAATCTGAGGTCCAGGGAGGCTCAAGGAAGGGCCCAACAAGGCACAGCAAGACAGAGCCAAGACTTGAACTCAGGACCCTTCTCCAGGCCAGCACAATACTAAGCTGGGATCCTGGCACAGACTCAGATTATCAGCACATATCTAGTGGGCTATTTTGGAGCAAAGCACCCAGAGAAAATGCTGGGTTGGACTCAGTCTGACCGCTGTGTGCCCTTGGGCAAGCCACTGTCCCTCTCTGGGCCTGTCTCTTCGCTTTCCACCTCTAAGGTGTCTGTGCTGATAGCTCCTGCACTGTGAGCACACAGAGGAGGGGTCTTTCCTGGGGGAACATGGGGAAGGAGGATGCAGCAGGTGCCAGGGTGTGGGGATGCATGGCACCATCCAGAACTGGATGCTCCTGCCACTTTCCCAGGGAGGCCAACTGCCATCAAGTGACAGTCACTTGCTAGCTACAGGGGAGGTAGTCCTCATCATCACCCAAGTGCTCCCCAAGTTTCCAACATTCCAATCTGCTGCCACCTGCTTCCTAGCTCCTGCTCGACCACAAAGCTGCTCAGGGTCAATGATGCCACCTGGTGGCCTCAGCAGGAAAGGCTTAGATATGACATCTCACGGTGGCCTCCTGGCCTTTCCCTGACCGGCAGCAGAGTAACCGGACCCTGGCCACGCCTCTCTTCGCAAAGACCCCCGACGCCCTTTTAACCCCTCTTCCTAAACATCTTCCTTCCAGCTCTGGCCTGATGCTCTAGGAACCTGCCTTCCCACAGCTTCTACCGCTGCCACCTCAGGTTTTGAGCCAAAAAACAAGCCTAACCCTGTCCATTCAGTGTGGGAGGCACCTCGGGGACCCAGTTTGACACAGAAAATGCAGAAAGTGGCCCCCAGTGCCTTCAGGAGTCACTGTGCTCCGCCGCCTCACCGGCCTCCTGCTACGCCTGCTTTTCACCCCACTGGAAATATGTGCCGACGGTCCGTGAGCATCCAGGCCCGGGTCGCAGACGGGAGGGGTCCCGCCTGTAGCTGGTGTCTCCACGGCTGGGTGACGAGGGCCCACAAACTCCCCTTGTGGCTGCGGCCAGCTCCGTTCTGGATTCCACCTACCACCTGCACAGGGAGTCCCAGCCAGGGCCCTTCCTAAGCAAATAATCCAGCGATTGCCAAGAGTCTTACTTCCTGGTTTTCCTCTTTTGTTTTTCTTTGATTATTTGAATGTTTTTTTCTGTGTGTGCTCTGCTTTTATAATTTAAAAAGCAAACAGAGTTACAAAGCTGTTTCTTTTCAAAAAAGCAAATCCAAAGCCTGTTTATTCCACTGGCCATGGCTCACTTGGTTTCTGCTGCAACCAGTCACCCTGGCTCTGTTCTCACCCTCTCGGGATGGGGTGCCTCGGCCCTGACCGGGGAGACACGGTTCTTAGGGGCTGCCATGGGACCCCACTTTCTGAGGACACTGTGCCCTGGGAGCATGTCCCCGTCCCAGGCAGGAGCTGCAGATGGACTCGGGCTCCACTGGCAGAGCTCTTGGATCCAGCTCTCTGCAAGGACTTCCGGGTTCTGACTCCAAGACTAGGATCTTTATTGAACATCGCTGGGCCCCAGGAGCTTGGCTGTTGCAGCGAGCTGGGTAGGGCAGGAGTTGGCCTGAGCATCAGCCTGGCTGCTGTGGCCTCCAGGCTGTGTGGCCCTGGGCAAGTCGCTTTCCTGCTCTGACCCTTACTCTGCTGCAAAGAGATGCTGGCAGTTACACATGGGATTTCTCCAGGTCTGGGGACAGGACAGGCAGCAAGAAAGCAGAGGTGGAAGGGAATGCCCTGTCCTCAGGGAACCACAGGCCTTGCCCATGCCTGTCATTGCAGCTGACATTCATTGAGTCCTGGGCTAAACACTTCACACGTCCCCTCGTTTAATTTGCACAGCTCCACAAGGAAGACGCTATTATTAACCTCTTTTCATTTGCGCAGGCCTCAATCTCCTGATCTGTTTACTGACTCACCCATAGCTAGTTAGTGGGCGTTGGGGTCCTTGCCAGGAGATTAGCTCCACAGCCGAGCTCTTGCCCTCTACCCCAGGCCCAAAGGGCTGAAGCCGTGGAGGGGAAACCCAGGCCTCTCATGCAGCCGGCGTCCTGCCTCACGAGCTAGACAGACAGCGAGAGCCAGCGAGAGCAGGGAAGGAGGACATTCACGCAGGCGAACGGCTCATGCAAGTGCCTGGGAGGAAGGGAGAACAGCACACTCCGAGTTCACTAGCTCAACACTGGTCAGGTGGGTAGGAAGCCACGGTCCCGATGGCAAAGGAGCACAGGTCAAGGGCCCCAAAGAGCCAGCCTCGAGAACAGGTACTCTGGGCCCTGGCCCCAGATGCCTCTGTCTTCCAGCCTTCCAATCTTCTCAGCCACCCCTCCAGAAAGCCCCCTAGATTGGTTCCAGGGCCTGTGGTTTCCCTTTTTAGAGAGACATCCTTCCCCATTCCTGGATTGCCAGGTACTGGGCACCTTCCCATCTGAGATCTCATTTTATCCTCACACCTACTCTGCCTGGTGGATGACAGCCCATTTTGCAGACTAGGAAAGTGAGGCTGCAGCCCAGAGTGTCTAGATCCCTCCAGGTGGCTCTGAGGTAGGCCTAGGCTCCCACTCTGTGGACCGTGAGCTCCTGTGGGCCAGGACGCTGGCAGCCTGTCTCCCAGCCTTCACCACCTGGGGCCAGGGGCCCAATGAGTCCTTTGAGGGGAAGCTGGGGACAGAAACAAACAGGGCCAAGGATGTCCCTGTTCTAGCCTAGCCCCACCCGAGACCTGCTGAGCAATAACCAGATGCCTCCTGCCCTGTTCACACAGTGGGGAGGGAGGGCCAGATGGCCCCTTAGGTCCCTCCCAGCCAGCTCCCGCAGCTCACAGCACAGCGGAGAGACCCCTGGTGAAGCAGCACGGAGAGCTGGGCTCTGCTTGCCTCATGGCGGAAACCACCGGAGTCACAAACCCACCGAGGGGTTTCCAGCCCCTGAACCCCCAGCTACTTCGGGGTGCAGTCACATTGTAGCCATTCAACGTATCTTGTTTGAAAGATTTAAAAGTCATAGTATGAACATTTCCATAGCCTTGGGGTGGGGCAGGAAGACACCAAGGTGCAGGACTCTAAGGAGTAAGGCCAATTGATTCAACTGCATTAAAAAAAAAAACAAAGCCTCTGTGATAGCAAAAGATGAAGTATAAACAGGAAGATATTTGCAACACATAAAACACAAGGGTTAAAGGCTTCCTATACAAAGAGCTCTAACAAATTAACAAGCCAACGACCAAACCCAAGAGAAAAAGACATTGGCCAATTAAAATTTGAAACCACCATCAAATAAATGCAAATTACACGCACAAGGAAAAACCATGGTTTCCCCAATCTGGGCGGTAAAGCATCAGAAGGATTAGCAGGTGTGCCCAAGCCAGGTGTCTGGGGGGGGGGGAGCGGCGGGCGTGCCGCAGCCCGCAGCGCACCTGCGACTTAGTGGTTTCTACCAAAAGCTTTTAACTCATGATCCCGGGTAAAGGACCGCACACCTGGGTCAGTCCTATCTGTGGGTTGGATGCGGCCGCCTGCGTGGGTGAACGAGGGTCAATCCACGTAGTAAAAATGACCTCGCAGAGACCACTAAGCGACAAGGAGGGGCGGCCACCGAGTTTTAAGCTACATGACAGAATAGACGGGATTCTTTGGTACAATCTTCGGGGTTTTTTTCCAAAAGGAAAAAAGCGTGTCTCTCGCTCCGCGTTCGTGCTCCCGCGTTCGGGCCGGGCTTGGCGGCGCCCGGCCCGCGGAGCTGCCTCGGCGGCAGGGTTGGCTCGAGCCCCACCGAGACCGAGTCCCCGGGGCCGCCCCCGTCCGGCCCGGGAGTGGCTCCTGTCCCACTGCCCGCAAGGACTAGCTGAGATGCGCTCCCGCGCTCGCGGGCCTCGGATCCGTCGCATCCCGGGACACAGGCAGGAACTGGGGGGAGCTTCAGACCGGGGCCGGGGGGCCCTCGGGGAGCCCGGCCGGGACGCGGGGCGGAGGGGCGGCACTCGCACGCCCTCGGGAGCCGGCATGCGGGAGTGCCCGCCGTGTCCGGCCCGAGCGGGAGCGACCATGCGGGCTCCGCTCGCCCGCGACTCCGGACTGGCCCTCGGAGCTGTCCCCACCCCCGGCGCGAGCCCCGCGCTCACCGAGCATCTCTTTGCGCCGCTGCGTGTGCGGCTGGTCGGTGTAGACCCACTCGAAGTCGCTGCGTCCCGCGCTGTTGCCCATGCTGGGGCCGGAGCGGGCACCGGGCGCTGCTCACTGGCGCGGCCCGCGCGGCGCGGTCTAGTTCAGGGCGCGGGGCGGGCCGGCGGCGGGGGCGGGGCCAGGCGCGCCCGAGGCGGGGCCGCCCCTGCGGGTCCCCAGCTGCGGGTCGCGTCCGGCGCTGTGCAGACCCCGCGCGGGCCGCGCCGCCCGCGTGCGCCCGCGGCTTCTCCCCACCTGGCTCGCCCGCGGCCAGTCGTCGGGTTTCACCGGGGCCCCTTGGCGGCCGAGCGCCAGTTCTCGCCACCGCCCGGAGCCGCTCGCGTTCAGGCCTCGGGCTCCCGGCCCCGCCCCGCCGGCAGGTAATAGCGCCCAGCTGGCGCGGAGAGGGAAGGCGGGAGTTGAATGGACGCGGCTGTGCCAGTAAACAGGAGGTGCTCAGGAAAGGTTCCGTGCAGCAATTCTTTCTCCCTCTACCCGCCCTTTCACGCAGTAACGCAAAGGGAAGATGATGTGTCTGCAAAGACCTTACGGGGGTGAGTCAGACCCACCCTAGCTTCAGGGAACTTGAGGTCTCGATGGGACACAGGACAAGGAAGTGGCCATTATGATTCAAGGTGATACGTGCCATGACACAGAAAGGCCCTGAAGCAGTTAGGATCCAGTAGAGGAGACTTTTGCATTGGGCCTTGAAGGATGAGTAGGAGTTCAACAGGTAGAAAAAGGGAAGGACATTGGTGATGGAACAGCAGATGCAAAAGCTCAGAAGCAAGGAAGAACCTGGACATTCTTGAATGGAGAGTCTGGTTTTGGAGGACTGGGGGCACAGGGCTCTTCATCTTCAAGTTCTCAGGGATTTTTCTCTTCCTCTTCCCACTCCTTTGGAGCTTTGGAGGGTATACCTGGGACACCTGAGGACCAGAGCCTGGCCTCTGCTGGGAGCTGCCTGGCAGCTGACCGGCACAGCAGGCAGAGCCACCTCAAGGCAGGAGAGTCCCTCCCCTCCCCTGGAAGCCCACCGCCCAGCTGTGGTACGACAGGCAGGCCTCCTTCAGCTCTGGGCCAAGGCAGACCTGGCATAAGCCAGGAAGGAGGGCCTGGGTGTCCTACAGCTGCCAGGCCCTGAGTCAGCCATGGGCAAAGGGAAGGGCGCAGAGGCCGGATTCCCCATCCGGCAGGGAGATCCTTAGAGCCCAGCATTGCCCATATACCCCCGCAGCACCCAACAGGGTCACCCGGCCTGGCTTGCACACCTCCAGAGACAGAAAGCTCATTGCTCCCAACAGGGTCACCCGGCCTGGCTTGCACACCTCCAGAGACAGAAAGCTCATTGCTCCCAGGGCACCTGCTCTGTCCACAGCCAGAAGGGCCCTCAGAAGCCATCGCACCAGCCACCACTTTACAGATGGGGAAACTGAGGCCCAGAGACAAGGACGGCCTTGCCTAAGGCACACAAGAATAAGCAGCAAAGCTGGGACAGGACCTTGGCGCCTTGTCTTAAAAATCTTGCAAAGTCAGAGCCTTCACCCCCATGTCAAACTCAGTGAGATCTGCCACCTTGTCACTTGAACCTGAGTCCAGCTCCACCCTCTGGGACACCACCAAGCCTGTCAGCTCCCTCCGCCCCAGGACAGGAATCCAGAAACCTCACCCACACTCTATCCCAGGACACTGCCTGTCCAGAGGAAACCAGCACAATGCCCTCATTTTCCAGATGAGGAAACTGAGGCCAAAGAGGGGACATACTGGAGTGATGCCTGAAGTGGGCTACGAGCTCCAGATGCGTGACTCCCCGTCCAGCGCACTTGCCAAGTAACCCCAGTCCCTCGGGCGGCTCAGCCATAGGAACTCGGTTTGGAGAAGTACTGGCCAGGGCCACCTGCCATCGCCCCCCACCTCCCACCCGTCCTTGGTCCTGGGAATGGAAGAAAACACGTATTCGTTCATAGAGCGGTATCCTGGATGGGTTGCCGGAACAGAGAAAGGACACTAGGCAAAAACTAAGGAAACCTGAGTAAATAATGGACTTGAGTTAGTAATGTGTCTATATTAGTTCATTATTGGTAACAAATGGCACCATACTATTATAAGATACCAGAGGAAACTGGGTGTGAGTTACATGTGAACTTTCTATACTATCATCACAATTTTTCTGTAAATCTAAAAACTGCTCTTAAAAATAAAGTTTATTTAAAAAGTAAAGTTTTACGGGTTTTTGCACATATATATTATTAAGTCCCTAACAGCATTGGGAAAGAGGGGGCTCCCCCGCCATGGCAGCCACTCTTCAGCGACTCCGTGGCATCCTCCGGACCCCCAGGCGGCAGCCAGGTGGGGGTGCAGGCCCAAGGCCAGAGCGCTCAGGTGGCAGCAGCTGCCTGAGGAACAGCGAATGCCTGTACCCAGAACGTCAACTGCAGCGCTGCTGGCCCAGCAGACGGGCCTCCTCTGCCCTGTGCTGCAGAAAACAGGCCAGAATACATTCCACGCAGCCCCTCCCACCCCTCCCAGAGCCAGCAGAGTCAAACAGCCCGTGACCCAGACTGAGTAAGCAGCAGAGGGAAGTCACACTGCGAAAGAAGGGCAGGGCGCCCAAGGAGGGCAAGAGCCGAACGCGTGAAAGACAGCTGTTGAAGAAAGCGCAACTGCATTGCAGACTGAGAATAATACCTCCCAGGAGACACAGCCTGTTTCATCCATTACAAAAAATAAAGACTAAACTAGAGATGGACATTTTAAAATTGCTTGTTTAAAAACAACCCCATGGCCGAGCACAGTGGCTTACACCTGTAATCCCAGCACTTTGGGAGGCCAAGGAGGGAGGATCATTTGAGGCCAGGAATTTCAGACTAGCCTGGGCAACATAGGAAGCTCCCACTTCTATGCAAAAAGAAAAAAGAAAAAAAATTAGCTGGGCATGGTAGTATGTGCCTATAGTCCCAGCTACTTGGGAGGCTGAGGCAGGAGGGTCCTCTGAGCCCAGGAGTTGGAGGCTACAGTGAGCTATGATGAGGCCACGGCACTCCAGACTGGCCAACACAGTGAGACCCTTTCTCAAAAAAAAAAAAATCGTTGAAATGGAGCATGTGAAGGAATAGAGACACAAGGACAGCTCTAGAATCCCAGCAGCCGGCTAGCGAGACTTCCAGGAGGACAGGGTGGAGGAGAGGTGACACTTGAATTTATAATTATATGTAATTAGGGCTATCTCTATCTAAAATAAATCATTACGACATGTATTTATGTGGCTGCATATTACATGCTCTCTCCTGTAGAATGCCCTGTTTCTTTGCTAGTTTTGGCAAAGGAGATGCTCTTAATAACGATTTGCTGAATGAAGGAAGGAGTGAATGACTCACGTTAAACAAGCAATATGTAAGGATTCCTCAGAACAGAAGAAACACACGAGTCTTCAGACTGAAAGGTGCAAAGGTGACGACGACATTAAAAGTTGGTTCAACCACTTTAGAAGACTCTTTAGGAGTATCTGCAAAAGGTACACTGCATCTGCCTTATTCCTCCAGGGGTTTTGCTCCTGGGTCTGTAACCAAGAGAAATGAACGTGTGTATCCACCAAAAGACACATGCAAGAAGAGTCATGGCAGCTTTGTTGGTGAGAGCCACAACCCGGAGATGGCTGCAGTGTCCCGCCACAGGAGGACAGACGGACGGCCATGCTATGTGCAAACTCTGCAGGCGTGCAGCAGTGAAGGAGGAGTTACTGGTACTCACACCCACATTTTTATTTTCTGTAATTCTGATGCTTTGACTTCTTGGGGCCTAGTAGACCCTGCAGAGACTGTCCCTCCTAAGACTAGACAATTCCTTTTCAGATGCAAACAAACCAGTCCCGAGCCCACGCCCCCCACCTCCTCTATGGGGCTCTCACACTCAGGACCAACATTCCCTCAGCCTAATCATGCCAGGGCCAGGTAACAGGTGACTTAGGACAGCCCCTCCGTCCCGGAGCCCTGAAGGTATTCAGACGAGCCAATGCCAAGCCTGCTTACCCTGCCCTGACTGTTCCTGCCCACAGAAACCCAGTGAAGGCTCCAGCTCACATTTTCCCCCCACTCCCTCTGCCCCCACCCCCGGCACGGCGGGTGCCTTTCTCTTGGGAGCTGTGAGTGACAAACTGTCTTTTCAAGGGCAGTCTTTTCCCGATCGACAACCTCTCTACACCTGAATGATGATAAAGCCTGCATTTGAAAATAGCTGGCACAGGAGCGGGGCGGAAGGAGATGGCGCGCCACTGCTCTTGGCTTACTGACTGGTTCCACCAGACAGCCGTGGAACTGGGGAGGTGCCACCACCTGCTGGCCTGCACTTGTGCTGCTTGGCGCGACTGCCGTCTGCACTTGCTGGGTGCCTTCCTGTTCAGAACTCAGAAGTGGGCTGGCCAGTCTGAGCTGTTACTTGCGTAGGTTGATGAGCCAGTTTACGAAGGCACCTCGAGGAGTGAGGTGTGACTGCACTCCCATCGAAGCAAAGAGAAGTGGCCTGTCCCTCTGATGGACACTGTGGGGGCCAATGGAGTTGCTGTGTTCCCGTCTTTTCAGCCTGCCCCGAGGGAGGAGGGAGAGCTCCTCTCCCCCTGGAGGACCTTGTGACGCATCCCACCGATGGGGACCAGAAGCACAATGTTTAATGCAAAAGAAAAGGGGGAGAGAGCACGTCATCCGTGCCCCGCCTGAGACCCCTGAGGCAGATGCACAAGAGATTTAGGAGGGGAAAGTGTGCACATATGAGCACCGCCACTTCCCAGAGGGCCTCTGAGCCTCGCCAATGCTGATGAGGCCACTGTCACCCTCCCGAAAGTGAGTCCAGACCCCCCAGAGGGCAGTTAGGACACCCTGGAGAGGGAGGCCACCACCTAATGATAGGGCCCCTGGGACTTTATCTGATAGGGACTTTATCTGATCAGCACCTAAAAGGAAAAAAAGGAGTGAGAGAGAATGGTAAGGGACAGGGACAAAAAGAAAGAAAAAAAAAAGGGGAAAATGTTACTCACCTAGAGACACAAGCCATTCTAACAGATTTTGATTTTAAAAGAAGAAATAAGAAGAAGAAAAAAGAGGAGGAAAGGCCCAGCGCTGCTGCGACAGGGCTGCCCCAAGGCGAGGCGCCTTCCCTCTGCCCCTCGTCCTACCAGCCTGAGACGAAAGTCAAAACCCAGGGCTTGGCGGCTGAAAGCCTAAAATGGAAAAAGGTGGGGGGTCTAAAATGTTTACCTAGAAATAAATACGACAAATTACACATATAACAAACATATAACACAACGTATGTACTGAAAGGATTCACGTAACGAAAAGATTAAAAGGCACCGACTGGCTTTTGTGTCTACAACACAGCTTCTAAAGGGACTTTAGCATGTGCTAAAATGCACCGATGGACAAAACTCCATGGACTTCATCCGTCCTGGGGTTCGAATTATCGTTACACCTGGGGATCCCACTGAATTTAAACATTGCACCCCTATAATCTTAGGGAAGTAACTTAACATAAAATAGCGGAAAAACAGACAACACCTCCCTTTAATGGCAGCCTTAAATTTCCGCAGGCTCAGCGCCCACTGCCTTAAAACAGCCCGCGCTGGGCACAGACGCTCCAACACAACGGATAATAAATTAAAATTAAAGTAAGTCTTTGGTGCTAATGGGCCATGGGCCATGGACCCCCAGTTAAAATAGTTAATATGGCCCAATATAAGTTGAAAGAGGGCCTTCAGGAGTAAAACTTATTACATAAAACCTACCTAATAAAGAGGTGACTGTTCCCCTTGCTTCTCCATTTAATAGCCTGATTTTGCCTGTTCTTCAACCTGGAATAACAAAGGGCTCCCGGGGGGGATCACTGCAGCCTTGATGCTGTGGGTCCACCCTGTAAGGCCCCCGTGCCCAAGGTCCAATGTTATTATGATGACCGACTCTACCCAATCGACGAGTAAGTTTTCCACTCCGACGGACTTGGCTAACACGTCCTATTCAGTGCCTACTCCAACAGCCTCAGCCGCGGTCTGCCTTCACCTCCAAGGGACACGGCGCGGCCACACCAGGCTACCCACGGGGACCTCCACAGCTCTGCCACCACACACAGTCTCTGCAGACGAACTTGTCCCCGCACGCGCCGTCTCCAGGAGCACAAGCACGACAGTACGTCGATGACATCCTCCTCCGTGGAAAATGTTTGACGGGCTCATTAAGGACATACGAGTCCAACATCTTCTAATTCTCTTTGGGGTCTGGCGGCAACATATTCCTCATGTACAAATTTTGCTTAATCCTACTGATGCTGCTACTTATGAATTGGCCAACTTTAAATGGGGTTCCTCCCACAAAAGGCTCTAAATCTGTCCAAATTAAAATCAAGAGGCATTCGTGTTGGTGCCCCCAAAGACTCCTGCGCCATGGAGGCTTTGGCGACTTCTTCTCGGGTGCCCTGCAGTCTCTGGACCACTCAGGGTGGCCGTCAGTTGCCCAAGGGCTTCTGATGCAAGAAACCATCTCTCTTGGCCTTGCAAGGCACCATAGAAACGAGCTGCTGGCCAGGTGCTCAGCTCTCCTGGAAACAGAGGCCTCCCGGCCCCTGAGCCTGTGACCCCGCACCCAGCTGCTCACTATGCACGGGGTCATGGGAGCAGCACCCCACAAGCTCGGTGTGGCTACCAAGGCCTCCCTGAGACAGACGGAGCATATTCCACTCACGGGAGGGAATGGCCTTGGGGTTAACTGAGCAAACAGAGACTGTGGGAACAGCACTGCCAACCCTCCTACGAATAACGGAGCCCAGGACCCTGGGGCCCGCACAACTGGCCAAACTCGAGGCAGCCACCTTAGTACTGGATGTGCTGGCCAGCAGATGGCCCATCTTCACATTTGGTACAAACTGTTCAGGGTAAAGAACTCTGGGACAGTCTTGCCTCACAGATACCCACCTACAAACCAAAGTCACACGCGTCTCCACATACCTGAAGGCCTTGCCAGGTCACTCGTTACCCCCTCAGAGCCACAGACACTCTGACAGTGACCAAGGCACACAATTCACTTCCCAGAATACACAACGCGGGGCTCTCGGAAGAGGCATCCAATGCACGGTCGTCTCGCCGACAGGCCGGGGTAGCTGCTTCAACTGAGAGAGATGATTGTCTCCTCCAGCAAGTCCTGTCAAAGTCCAGACCACAAGTGACCCCTAAGTGGACCTTTATCTTGCCCCAGGCCTTAATCACTCTCAGTTCGAGGTCCCTTGGCAAACTCTCAACTCCCACCAATTTTTAAAAACTTTCTCATCACCCTTTCGTGTATTTAAAGGAGGAGACATCTCACCTCTGCGTACAAAGACTCACTCACGAAATAGGAGGCCCCTTAATAATGTCTCCCGTATTGTTATGTTTTTGATCTTGCCCCATCCCATAAGGGCTGGAGGACAGATCAAGGGCACATGTCCTTTTGAGACCCTTCAACACAGACTGTCCCACCGGCCAGCCAGCTGCTCATCTGACAGGGGACCCATCTGAGCCCAAACGTGCACACACGCTGACTAGAAGCCCGTCTGGCGCTGCGTGCCGTCCTGCTGACGCCGGCCTCCTTCCTGGGGGCTTTCATTGCTCTGTGACCCAGAGGCCCAAGCCCTCCGCATAAGCCACTGTTCCAAGCAGCCATGACAATGCTGGTGCCCGCAGGCCATCGAGTTTGGCTCTGCAACCCACAGACCTTTCCAGATTTCCTGTCACCGATCAAACCAGCAACTGAAGCAGCAGGCCAGCAATAGCTGGCCAGATGGAGCCGCACCTGGCCTGTCACACCACACAGCCACAGGGACAAGCTCCACAGCAGCCGGAGGGGCCACCCAGAAAGGATTCCCCAGTCTCACACCCCAGACGACACAGCCCTGGCCGGGAGCTTGCTTCTGGAGGTGACACCACCTCACATGCCATGGCCGTGACCCAGGACCCCACTGTGGGTGACGACTCCACCCCAGACACTGAAACCTGTGCCCAGCAGCGCCCTGGGCTGCCTCTCCCAAGGCACAAAGTGGACTCAGACGTGTCCGGCTTGCTTCCCATAATAGCAGGGCTCCTCTTCCAGTTCCCGAGCACCTCGTCTGCTCCTTTGGGTACATTCCCCGCTCGCCGCCGAGCCCACGCCCCACGCGCCCAGGCCTGAGGAGGAATCTAATAGGGGTTACTGGGATCTGTGCCGGCCCAGAAGGGAATGGAGATTACCACTTCCCCACGAGGCACCGGTCTCATCTCAGCCACCCCCTGCACCCCTGGGCAGAGGACCACCACTCCCCAGGGCCTTTCCCACTCTCCTCGTCCAGCTTCCACCACGCCCCCCACCTGCCTCTCCAGCCACGACCCCCACAGCCACCCCTTCTCGTTGGTTACACAAATACCATTAGTCTTTACATATACTGCACTGAACTACGAGTTCATGTCCTCCAAGAATAGACCTGCTGGCCCTTCCACTCTGACCCAGACACACCAAGGTGTTACTGTGCATCTGTGGGGACTCGGTTATGAGCCGTCCCACAAGGGCTCCTTATACTTCTCCTTCTTCCCTCTTTCTACTGCCAAAATGAAATGTTCCACGCTGTCCAGGCAACTTATGCCCTACTCTCTAAAAGTCTCCTCTATCATCACCCAAAGCTTCCTTAACATTATGGAATGTCAAAGCATCACAGGGCCAATTATAGGAATCATGCCACTTGGTTATCTGTGACATCTGGGGCCTTGCTGACCCTGGAGAGACCACCCATCCCAGGGCTAGCCAATTCCTAGAGACAGCAGGTGACTAGCCTGAGAGCAAACTCGCCACTCGAGAGCTCGTGCCCCGCCACCGCCTCTACTGGGCTGTCACACCCAAGTCCAATATTCCTCTGCCCTGGCCACCTGCGGCCAGGTGCTGGACAACTCCAGGCAGCTCCTACAGCCCCAGCCTGCTAAAATCCCTCAAACCGGCCAATCCTAAGCTTCCTTACCCTTCCTCACCCATTCCTTCCGCAGAAACCACAATCAAGGCTCTTCCCCACGTTTCCCCTCAGCCCCCTGCCTCCTGCCGGACCCTGGAGCTTCCCGGCCCTGCGTGGTGTGGCATGTCCTCACCTCTGGGACTGTGTGTAACAAGCCACTGTTTTGACGGTAGTCGTCTCCTGACCTGTGGGCCTCACCGTGCCAGAATAGTAACAAAACCTGCGCTGTAAAACGTGGCTGGATCTCACGGACGTAATACTGGTTACAGGAGTGTGGACCTCAAGCTATGTCTTAACATGCTTTATGTATGTTACACTTTAATCGGAAAGTGAACACAGCTTGAAACAATAACAACAACAAAGCTCAACCCCACCTTCTAGAAACATTGTAGAGAAATTTCTGAGCAACCACAATGAAGACAGAAGTCCCAAAATCCTCCAAGCAGAAACAGAAAATAATTGCCTGTAAAAAGGACAACAGTCAGACCGGCCGCAGACTTCTCAGTGACACTGTGCACAGGAAGGCCATAGAGCAGGGTGGTCCGTGTCCACCCCACTGTCCTCTCCTGTCTCCCAGCACCGTCCACCCCCAGCCTGCCCCCATGCGCTCAGCCCAGACCAGGCCAGCTGTGCCCATCCAGGCCACACCTGGGCCCACTCCTCAGGCCACCACCCATGCTGGTCTCCACTCCCTCCCCGAATTCTGCATGCCTCCCCCATCTCTCTCCAAACCTTCATGCCAAGCCCAAGTGCCACCTCCTCCCAGAAGCCCCCATCTGTCACCCTGGACCAGTGGCTTGTCCTTCTTCCACCCTCCCCTCAGCACTGGTCACTACCTCTGTGGTCCTGCTTAATTCTGTCTTTCCTGACAGCACAGCCTCTGGACACAGGCAGACCCTGCTGGGATCCTATCTCAGCCCCTCAGACGCCAGCTGACCTTGGGCAAGCCACTTCACCTCTGAGCCTCAGTTTCTCTACCTATAAAGTGGGGTTGGTAGGTAGTTAGGATCTCTGGCTCTTCTAGGGACAAGGGTGCCCTGCTTCGGTGCTGTCTCGAGTAATTGCTCTACGTGGGAAGAAGGACAAGGGTGGGCACTCCGTTTTGGTGTTGTCCCATCCTTAATCCTATCCGAGCAACCGCTACCCCTGGGGAAAGAAGGCATGTTTTATTGACCTAGGAAATCCTCAGCCCAGGCGAGATAGGATTCAGAAAGTCCTTAGCTTGAATCTGCATTGTGGTTCGCCGCTTCCTCTCACCTCCCACCCATGCCCATCCTGTGGCCTTTCTGAGAGGGGAGCTCGTAAACAGGGAGACCTGTTGATCGTTTGATAACATCCCACACCTCCTGAGAGCCCGCCCCTGGACTGGGCTGACGAAATGAAGCCGTCCAAGAGTTCAGTGAGGAGTCAGGGATGGCCTGTCTCTCCCCACTCGCAGAGACAGGCCCGTTCTGTTCCACACTCAAGAGCAGCTCCTGTGAAACGGCTTCCTGCCTGGGGTTACTCCGTTGTATTGGCCCTGCTGGTGATTTTTCCAAGATAATAGTCTGGACTTGACCCTTTGGTGTGTCTGGTCATTCTTTGGCCAAAAGCACACCAAAAACCGAGAACAGACTGCCACCCTGACATCTTTGGCGCCAAGACAGGATTTCTCTGTTTAGGTAAAGCAGCTCGCCTCTGTCCATGAAAACACTCTGACGTGGATAACTGTGTCTAGGAGGTGCCTTCCTTACCGTGGCCGGCCACCCAGTCACAGCTGCCAGGACTCTTACAAACAACCAGGTGGTTGTACCCACAGATATCATTGTCCTGGTGCTCAAAAGAAAAAAAGCACGAGTAGCTCTTAGGTTTGAGGGGTTGTGCACAACGTCTCTTCCTACGAATCAGAAAGAAGACGTCCAGACCGAGTGGCCTGGGTCGTTACCTGGGGACACCCAGCTCTAACAGATCCCAGCCGGCAAGATCTGGGGCAATATTCCCCCAGAGACCACTCATTACAGCATATTGGACCTAAAGGATGCTTTTTTTTGCATTCCTCTCTACCCAGACTGTCAAAATTTATTTGCTTTTGAACAGATGCCCCTACATGGCACACCCCACCAATTAACCTGGACAGTTAATTGGTTCCTGGACAGCCCTCATCTTTTTGGCCAGACTTTGGGGAAAGATTTAGACAACCTCCAGCTCCACTGGAGTGTGATGCTTCAACACGTCGATGACCTGCTGATCTGCTCCCGAGCTTAGAGGCGGCGTCGGAACATGCCATTTGAGTCCTGTGATTCCGGGCTGACAGTGGGTACAGGGTGTCCCACCCCAAAGTACAGCTGGCTCACTCTAAGGTGACCTACTCGGGGCTTGTGCTCACCCCGGGAAAACGAGAACTAGCCCTGGGGCGCATCCGGGCCACAGGTTGTCTACCTGAACCCGCCACTTGGCCCCTCCTGCACTCTCTTCTTGGATGTATGGGGTCCTGCCGAATTCGGACCCCTAATTATGGGCTTCTGGCTAAGCCGCTTTATAAAAGCCTGAAAGGAAACGTCAATAAAGAACCTCTCATGTGGGGCCTGAACAAAAACCGGCTGTTAGGACATCAAAAAGGCTTTACTCCACGCCCGGCCCTGGGCCTGCCACACCCTCAGAGAACCTTCTTTTCGTATGTCCGTGAGAGACTGGGAATAGCTCTGGTGGTGTTAACACAGCTTTTGGGGCCACAGTTACAACCAGCGGCCTATTTATCAAATAAATGGGACCCCACGGCTGCAGGCTGGCCGGCCTGCTTGAGGGCGATAGCAGCCGAATCTTTACTCTTTCGAGAGGCCACTAAATTCGCGACGGGAGCGTCCCTCACTGTCAGAGCCTCCCGCCGGGCCTCCGAGCTCCTCCAGGGAGTTTATAAAATTCCAGGCTATGTTAATAGAAACTCCTGACTTAAACATTGAGACTGGCTCTGGACTCAGCCCTGCCGCTCTTCTTCCAGAGGAAACGACCGGGGAAGGGAGCAGGCTGTTGTGCAGTTGTGAAGAGGCTATACTCCACGCTGTCTTCCCAGGAGGATCTATCCTTGACCCCATCCCTCGAGCCCATCAGTGGTTGCTGATGGTAGCACTTTGGTCAAGGGCGGGGAACGGTATGCAGGCTGCCCAATAGTGACCGACAGTCTAGAAGTGGTGGAGGCCCAGGTTTTACCAGCAAATACATCTGCCCAATTAGCCGAACTCAGAGCCCTAACCCGAGCTCTCCAGTTAGCCAAAGACAAGAAAGTGACCGTCTACACAGATTCTAAATACGCTTACTTGGTGTTACACGCCCACGCATCTATTTGGAGGGAGCAAGGATTCCTTACCACTCAAGGAACGCCAATTAAGTATGGGCCACAGATTCACGTGCTCTTAGAGAATGTTTGGAACCAGCTGAGGTGGCAGTCGTTCATTGCAAGGGACATCAAAAGGGAGCTGGTCTAATAGCTCGAGGAAATCGGGCTGCAGACATGGCTGCCAATCGGGCAGCCCTGGGCGAAGTGTTTCCTGACCTAGTTGGAGCCCTGGTCCCGTCTAATCCCACTCTCCCTATTCCAGCTTATTCCACCTCAAGTATCTGATGGGTTCACTCAAGAATACCACTTGAGCCCCTCTGGATGGCTGGTTAAAGGAAACCTCTATCTATTACCAGCTAAAGAAGTCAAAAACTTGGTAGAAGCCGTTCACGATGCGACCCACTTTGGCCCAAAGTCACTTAGACATCTCCTGGAACAACGCTGTGTTTCTCCTTCACTGACTCCTCTATTAGACGGGTCGCCTCCCTCTGTACTGTCTGCCAAAGCAACAGTCCTCAAGGGGCTTTGAGGCCAGAACTTGCCTCCGGCCCAATCAGAGGGGCCGTACCCCAGCGAGGACCGGCAGGCAGATTTCACTCAAATGCCTCCCTGTAGAGGATTTGGTCCTTATTCGTGTTTGTCGACACTTTTACTTGTCCGGTTGAAGCTTTGCCCTGCGGGACTGAAAAGGCTGCTGAAGTTTCCTGAAAACTTCGGGAGGACATTATACCTCGTTTTGGCCGTCCCCGGTCCTTACAGAGTGACAACGGCCCTGCCTTTGCTTCACAGGCGGTGCACGGCGTCTCTAGGGCCTGCAGATCAGATCTCTTCCTGCCTGCACTGCGCCTGGAGGCCTCGGTCCTCAGGCCTGGCGGAGCGAGTTAACCAGAGCCTCGATCTTGCCCTACGCAAGATGACCCAGGAGACCGGACTTGGTTGCAACCTCTCCCAGTCACACTTTCACATTTACGCACTGCGGCTAAAGCCTCCCTGTCTTTGAGTGCTTTTGAAATGCCACATGGCTGACCCTCTTCTCTGACCACTTTGGATTTTGATTTTCAGGAAATGACTAGACACCAACATGCCCTTCAAATAGCACAGACATGAGAAGAACACAAACTACTACCTAGAGACCCTTCCTCCCCTCGTCCTCCATCAGCTGGGGGACTTAGCGCTCATCAAACGGTGGACGGATGGGTCCCCCACATCTCAGCTAACCCCGGAGTGGGAAGGGCCTTAACCGGTCTTGCTTCCTACCCCAACTGCTATGAAGGTCCCAGGGACACCCACTCAGATCCATCATTCTCAGGTGAAGCCGCGGAAGGACCAAAGTGAAACTCACCTGGCTCCCGCAGACGAGGATCCCCACAACAGACAAGTGCTCGTGCCCTCCCTCGGGGGACCTCCAGTCCGTGTTCAAGCAGACCCCTCCTGCTGTGGCTCCTTCAGGGAAGTGGTGTAAACTGTCTACCCTTGGGGGAGACAGCTTTTGCTCTGGCAAACCAAATTGCATATACCTTAAGGCTCAACCAAAGCTGCTGGCTGTGCCTGTCCACCAGGTCACGGGTCTTTATACAGCCAATGATGTGGGAAACGTGGGGCGATCTCTCCACTGAGCAATGTTCCACCGTCTCGCATATTTGGGGCGCCCACGCCCACACTCACACGGTTACAAAAATCCAACAGATCGGCCTTTTTCCAAGCCCTCACAACTGTCCCCTGCGGGGCCACATTCACTTACCTCAGTAATGTGCCCTGGGCACTTGTCCTCTTTGTGTTACTCATGCCTACGACAGGGCCTACGACAGGGCCCCGAGGTGGGGACCCTGCCTGCTTCTCAATGCATAATGATGTTGTCATCCCCAAACCGCCCACAAGAAACACCCGTCAGAGACTTGATTTTTGTAAACTTCAGGTTACTTGTCAGGACCCTAACTTTGCTTTTCTCGATACTAAATATTACGTCTTGTCCAAACTTCCCCAGCCTTCAGTGCATCGGACTGTCCCTCCTGCCCTCCTGAGTCCGTTTTGTTGAGGACGTCACAACAGACTAATCCCCTGGTGGGCCACATAAGAGAACATCCTGTCCCACCCTTTGGCACACAACCAAAGCAGTGCTGCACTTCAGCCAGGGCGGGGGCTCCCTAATCTTGGAAGAGATGAATTCTTCATCTGCTCACCCCTTAATCGATCCCTTACTCGGAGACCAGGCAGCTGAATGGCATAGCACCAAATTCCAGGGAAGAGGACTTCATGCCATAATGAATCAGTTCCTGTCCTGTTTTAGCCAAAATTGAGTTCACCACCCAACTTCTTCCAGAGAGGGGGATACTGGGTGTGCGGCGCTAAGCACACTGGGTGCTGCTCCTTAAGGGAGAAGCCACTGCTCCCTGGCTGAGTCCATCCAGGTATTCAAATTGCCCAGGATTCATCCGTCCTGCCATTCCCATTTCACAGCCGGGGCCATTTACATACGCAGGCGCTTCCCTTAATTCCCCTCTTTGCCTTTATGGGAACAGCAGCCACTGCCGGGGTAGCCACAGGAGGGGCAGCCCTGGGCCTGCAGCAGTCTTAGGCTGCGGAGGCAGCACGAGCCCTCGTATGGGAGCAGTGGGATTCACTGGCAGGGGTCGCCTCACAAAACTAGGCGGGCCCCCAATCTTCTTACTGCAGCAGAAGGGCCACCTGCTTGTTCTTAAAAGAACATTGCTGCTTTCGTGTTAACAAGTCTAGACAGGTTCAGGATAACATCAGTGCCCTTCTGAAGTCCGCCTCCAATCTCCAGACGCAAGGTCAGACTGCTAGGCCCTGGTGGCTGTCTTTGGTGATCCCCTTGCTCACTCCATTACTTTGTATCCTGGGAATTCTAATGTTGGGGCTGATCCTTATACATTTTCTAAGTAAATTAATTTCATCCCATCTGGAGGCCATCAAGCTACAAATGGTCCTACATTCTCTGCCAGCCCTATTGCCTCCCTTCTCCTCACACCTGTAACTACAACAGTCTGCCGAGGGCATAGACCAAAGTCCCCTGGAGAGACCCCTGGAGAACTTGCAAGAAGCCACCCTAATAGGATTCGTCACCTGACTCAGCAGGAAGCAGCCAGATGCGTCGATGCCCCCACCCAACAATTTGGGCTTCTAGACTAGAGAGTGGGGAATGTTAGGTAGGTAGTTCGGATCTCCGCCTCTTCTAGGGTCAAGGGTGCCCTGCTTTGGTGCTGCCGCGAGCAATTGCTCCACCTAGCAAGAAGGATAAAGGTGAGCACTCCGTTTTGGTGTTGCCCCATCCTTAATCCTATCCTGAGCCATTGCCACACCTGGGGAAGGAGGGCGTGCTTGATCAATCTGGGAATTCCTCAGCCCAGGTGTGACTAGATTCAGAAAGTGATCTAGAGTAACCTAAGGGTAATTATTATGCCATTCGCTTGAATCTGCATCGCGGTTCACACACACACACACACACACACACACACACACACACACACACACACACACACACACACACACACACACACACACACACACACACACTGTCCGCCCCGTGGGCTTTCGGGGAGGAGCTCTGAAAGGAGGGAGACCTGTTGATCGTTTGATAACATCCCACACCTCCCGAGAGCCCATCCCCGGACTGGGCTAATGAGAGGAAACCGTCCAAGAGCTCAGTCAGTCCGAGGGTGAGTCAGTCTCTCTCTCTCCCCACCCACGGAGACAGGCCCTTTTAGTTCTAAGCTCAAAAGCAGCTCCTGTGAAACTGCTTCCTGCCTGGGGTTACTCCGTTGTTATCGGCCCTGCCGGTGATTTTTCCAAGATAATAGTCCGGACCTGACACTCTGGTGTGTCTGGTCATTCTTCAGTCAAGAGCTCACCAAGAACTGAGGACAGACTGCCACCCTGACAGGGCCAGCTGCCCTGCTTCCCAGCGCGGCTGTGAGCAGGAGGCTGGCTGTGAGGCACCCACCACTTCACCTGGCCCATAGCAGGCCCTCGATCACCGGCAGGTGTCAGCTGGAGAACCAGGCTTCCGGCCTGCCAGGGGCTCACCAGCTGCCCAGTGATCTCTCAAGAGTGCCTGGAGCCTCATGGCTGGAGGGGCAGGTGGGAGGTCGTGGTGGCAGCTGGAGCAGGATAGCAGCAAAGGCACCGGGGAGCGGGTGGTCCTCTCCCCAGCAGGCGCAGGGGCTAAGGTGAGACAGGTGCCTCCTTGGGCCCTCAGCCATCTGTCACACCTTGAGTACTCTTGTGAATATTTAATTCATGACACCTATTTGACTAAGTCATTTTCAAACACGTGGCTCAGGGATAAAATAAAAACCAGTCGGAGAACTCTGCGCTGTTTTGGGGGGGGAGTTCCAATTGCACACCGCACACAAACCCAGTCAGGTGTGGGCATCTGGAGCACAGGATGTGGTGCCAGCCCCATGGGCAGGAGCCAACACCAAGGAAGAGCTGGACCCTTCTCTGGGTTGTGCCACCTTCAGCCCCAGACACAAGGACAGTTCTTCCAGTGCTGTCAGCAGGAGCCCTCACCAGCACACGTTACAGCGAATGGAAAAAAGACCTTGACTCACCAGGACGGAGACGTGAGCTCTGGCCTGGGCTCACCGGGCCGTGTGCGCCACCGGGACAGCCACGTCCACTGCGGGGAGGCCTCCAAATCAAGGCTTGGAAATATTCTTGGTTTCCTGGGCCCAGGCCCCAGTGCAACTGAGAGTGGCGGCCAGGTGCAGGGTGGCCCGATCAGCACGCTGCAGACGCGGCTGGGCCCCCTCCCCTCCCGTCCTGGGTCCAAGAAAGCTTCCTCTCCGCAGCCAACTCCCGAGCCCACCACAGGTGGAGACACATCCCAAAGCTCAGAGCCTGTGCGAGGTTTGGGGCTGGACTTGCTGCTGGGGCCACCCAATGGGAACACCCTCTGAGCAGGAGCTGTGGGGGGCTGAAATGCTGATGGGATGGGCATGAGCCTGCTCACTCTCCCCACCGACTTAGGGGTCTCCCAGGGGTCTATTTTCAGTTGAGTATGTTTGCATTTCAGGGGATAATCAATGTCTGTAGTTGACATGAATCTGGAGAGCCCCAAAGACCTCAGACGTGTCCCTCAAAAATGTCAAAGGTTGGCCCCAGGCCAGCTGCTCAGCTCTGGCTTCTCTCCCTGGCTTTGCCCTCACACCCAAGCCATCCTCCTGAATCCCAGAGATGGGCGATACCCTATGCCCACAAGCCCAGGGCACCCCAGCGCTACCAGCCAAATGGCCTTGGCAATGTGTCATCAGGCACCAGGTTCAGATACGTGCAACTTGGCCACCTCGGCGGGACCACACCCAGGTGTGGGAGGTGGGCTGGAGACAGTGAAGTGACTTCTGGTGCAGAGGGGGAGGGGCCGGAACCAGGCAGGGTTTCCAGAGCATCTGCTCATATAGCAAAACCCATAGAAATAAAAATGTACGTAGGTTCATCACTAGAGATGTGTCTGCATAAACACGCCCACACCACACACTATTCTGACCGCCTCTTTATGTAACCAAAGTGTGTCCTTGTGCTATGCGGGTGCCTCTGTGTCCCTGTGTGCATCTCTGTGTGTGTGTGAATCTGTGTGTGAGTGTGTCTGTGTGTCTGTGAGTGCACATGTCTGTGTGTGAGTCTATGTATCTGTGTGAGTGTATGTGAGTCTGTGCGTCTGTGTGAGTGTGAGTCTGAGTCTGTGTCTGTGTGTCTGAGTGTGTGTGTGAGTCTGTGAGTCTGTGTCTGTGTGTCTGAGTGTGTGTGTGAGTGTGTGTGTGAGTCTGTGAGTGTGCACATACATGCGAATGTTCTGGAGAAGGCCTGGAAAGATATTCCCAAAGTGGAGTGGGGGGGCAGGGCTGTGCGATGAGGATTTTTATAGCCCTGAGTTTTACAAGTATGAATCATTTACAAGCATTAAAAATACCTAATTAAAATTTTTAAAAACTAGTGGACACCTCCTGGGCAGCACCTTGGGGCTCTCTGTCCTCCGCCATGCTCTCCATGTCCCCGTCCCCCGCCGGCCTGGGGTCGCCAGCCCTGGCCAAGCCCGCAGGCCCAGCCAGCAGCCCCGGGGCCTTTTGTTTGTTTGTTTGTTTGTTTGTTTGTTTTTTGAGACAGAGTCTCACTCTGTTGCCCAGGCTAGAGTGCCATGGCATCAGCCTAGCTCACAGCAACCTCAAACTCCTGGCTCAAGCGATCCTCCTGCCTCAGCCTCCCGAGTAGCTGGGACTACAGGCATGCGCCACCATGCTCGGCTAGTTTTTTCTATGTATTTTTAGTTGTCCAATTAATTTCTTTCTATTTTTAGTAGAGACGGGGTCTTGCTCTTGCTCAGGCTGGTTTGGAACTCCTGAGCTCAAACAAGCCGCCCGCCTCGGCCTCCCAGAGAGCTAGGGCAGCCCCGGGGCCTTTGCACTCCCGTTACCGCCCTGGGAGCACCGCCCTTTTGCCTGGAATCCTGGCCCAGACACTGTCCCCCACCCCATGGCTCTCCTGAGGACCCCATGCCCCCCTCCCATGAGCAGGTCCTGAAATAAGAAAGCCTCAGAGGGCCTGGGTAATCCCAGGTCCAGCATCTCATCGGGGACGAAGGGAGGAGCAGAGAAATTCTTTTATGAAATTCTTATGTTAACCTCTTCTCTGCCTGCCCATCGGTCCCCTATCTAGGAGGAGGGGGAGCCCCAGGCCTGTGCCTGGTGGTGCTCAGAGCTCAGTGCCCATGGGTGCCATGGGAGCTGGGAGGGACAGCTCAGATGCCACAAAGGGTTGATATCCTGGGGCTGAAGCAGGGACAGGGCGTCTGGAAAGTGTGAGTTCCGCCTCGAAGGACATGGATGGGAGAGCCCCCGACTGTGAGGGAAGTGAGAGTGGAGTCCCCCAGAGGGCACAGCCTGGGCAGGGCTGGGGGAGGGGAATCTCCAGGGTCCACAGGGGCTCAGCAGGGTGCGCTGAGTCTGGGAGGGCCCACTGGGGTTGAGGCGGGGCTCTCACAGTTGGGAGGTGGGAAGGGAGGGACATGGGTGAGGTATGGCCTTTAAAAGGCCCTTAAACGAATCCATTCAAGCACGAATCCTCCTGGACCCCTGCGCCTGGGGCCAGCTCAGCAGGGGCTAGGGCGGGACATCTCTGCAAAGGGCAAAGGCACACCAGGAACTGCACCTGAGACCTCGAAAGAAATGGCAAATCTAGCAGATTGGTCTCTGGTTGAACCAGGAGAGGCAGCCAAGGCTCTTGAAGGCCCTACAAGAGAAACCAAGGGTGGGCCCCAGACGGGGGAGCGCAGGGTGGCCTGCTGCAGGTGAGAACAGAGAGCATGACTAGCGCACCTGGGACCACTCCTGGAGCTGCCTCAATTGACCTGTGGGATTCAGGCCCTGACCAGCAGCTCCCAAACCCCACTTGCTCACACTGCCCCTCACCTCCCCCTCGTCCATCTACTGCAGGAAGGAATTTACTGAGTGCCTAGGCAGGGCCCCGCCCCTGAGGACACCAGTGCAGGGTCACACAGGGTGGAGGGAGGGTCCAGACCCAGGGTCCTGCACCTGCCCAGGACTGTCTCAGGATCTCTGACCCAGCTCAGACCAGCCCCTTCCTGAAAACTCCCAGGAGCCGTGTGCAGCGCAGCCACTGGTCCTCGAACGTTTACGCTGCTCTGCCTTCGCTCACGCGGGAACCCCCTGGATTGCCCTCAGTTCAGCCTGGCAAAAGGCCTGCTTACCTTCAAAGGCCACCCCCTCTATGGAGCTTTGACCCCTCCCCTGCGTGTGGCTTCCCTTGACCTGGACAGGTGGGCTTGGCTCTGGGTCCTCACTGCCAGCGCAGGGCGCACAGGGCGGGCCAGGGACATCCCTCACCCACTCGCTGAATGGTGACTCAGCCTGCACCAGGAGCCTTCCCATCTGGAAATGGGTATTGAGGAAAGCAGCCACCGCCTGTCCCTCCTGGAGCGATGGAAACCTGTCCCTGTAGCCTCTGGGTAAAGACGAGGGCTCAGGGATTTCTACCTAGGGGGTCTGGAGCAGGATGAGGGAGTGTCTTATCCCAGTGAGACCAAGCCAAGGGGCACATTCCGAGTCTCACCTGCCTCCCACTGCAGACCTCAGAGGACAGGATCTGGAATCCAGCTGACAGGTGGAGACACTGAGGGAGGGCAAGGAGCAGGCAACTGCCCCGATGGACCAGGGTGGAGCACAGGGTTAGGGCCCCATGACCCCAAGGAAGGACCACACCCACAGCCCAAGGTGACCTCAGGCCACTGCCAGGGGCATTTCTAAACAGCCAGGGCCAAGACAAACCACAGATGCCAGCGCTGGTAAGAGAGCTCCTGGGCTTTCTCTCCCGCCCTGACTTCTACCTCTCAGCGCCCTTTTCAACAATGGACTGGGCTCGAGTCTCCTGTTAGTATAAGAACAACTGGACAGGGTCAAGTTCCCTCAACCAAGACTCACTATTAATTAATCACTTGCCATGTGCCCGGCTGGGGGGAGGAGGGATGCAAGTATTATTAATATTATTATGACAATAATCTAAACGACAGAGAATGATGCTGAGTGAAAGCAGCCAGACCCCAAGAGCACATACTGCATGATTTCATTTATATAAAGTAAAATCCCAGACAAGATGAATCCATGGTGGTCAAAGTCTAAACAGTAGTTGCCTCTGATGGGAGCTTCTAGGGGCTGGAAATTTGCTGCAACTTGCTCTGGGTGGGGCCACAGTGTGGGCACATGGAAAAATTCATCTGGATGTCTCCTTACTGCAAATACACCGGTAGACTATTATAATAATAACATGCTAACATTACTAATTATTATAATATTATTATACTAATAACATACTACTAACATTACTAATAATAGCTCCCCACTTTCGAGCCCTTCCACATAGGCAGGCAGTGCTTCTCTGCTGCTATGGCCGCAGGACCAAGCCCAGGGCAGCCGTCCATCCTCGCAGTGGTAAACATCACCACGACTCCATTTCGCAACAATGGAATTGCAGTTCAGTGGAACCCAGGTCTTGTATGACTCCAAAACTCTTCTTGGAGAGCTCTGTGGCTGTCCTGGCTCTGCCCAGGGAAGCTCACGTCCAGGAGAGGATGCAGAAACAAGAGTCAGAGGAGAGAGGGAAGCCTGGGTTGCCAGAGGTGGCACCATGGCCAGGTACCACAGTCAGGCTGTGGCGGGGCCACAGGAGGAGGGACTGATGCTCTCCAGAAGGAATGATCGTCAGGCTGGGTCTTAGAGAACGAGTGAGGGCTAAACGAGCAAAAAGTAGAGCTAGGATGGCATTCTAGGTCAAAGAAACTGCAGAAACAAAGGCCAGGAGGGAGGGATGTACGAGGCACACTCCAGATAGGGAAACCCTAGTCGGGTTGGAGCACAGTACACCGGAGGACAGCAGGGCAGACGTGACCAGCACAGCCACTGGCACTAGTCAATGCTGGGTTCCTCTGGGAACTCAGGGGTCCTGAAACTCAGGCAGCTGAGAAACTTCCAGAATGCATTAACAAGATGATATCAAACCCGATTTTCACGAAAGTGGCTGGAGAAAGAGGAGAATCTGGCAGGACAGATCAGATGTCATCCACCTAGGCACAGAGCCTTGTGCTGTCCGAGACCCAGGGTGACACAGCCTGAGCCTCCACACCCAAGTGGCTCCCACTGAGACACCCACAGTTGTGATCAGTGACAGGGACACCAGACACTTCCTCTAAGCAACCCACAGGAGGGCGAGGACTCGTTGGGTGGCTTGGAGCAGAGGGAAGAAAATCAAGCTGTCCTCAAATTCCATCTCAGGTGTGTGGACCTTCTGCAGGGCCTGTAGGGTGGCAAAGAGTTTCATTTTCATTTAAAAAGCTGTTACTACATCAGTGGATCATCTCGAAATTAATGACATCTTAGACACAGGGACATATGATACATGTGCATATATCTATATAGTGTATATGATGTCTTAGTTTGTTTTCCATTGCTTATGACAGAATAACTGAAACTGGGTAATTTATAAAGAAAAGGAATTTATTTCTTACCATTGTGGAGGCTGAGAAGTCCAAGGTCAAGGGGCTGCATCTGGTGAGAGACTTCTTGCTGGTGGGGACTATGCAGAGTCCCAACGTGCAGGGCATCACACGGCGAGGGGCTGAACGTGCTCACATGCTAGCTCAGGTCTCTCTTCCTCTTTATAAGGCCACTAGTCCCACTCCTGTGATAACCCCTTGATCCATAAACTCATTAATTCATCAATCCTTAAATGGATTAATCCATTCTTGAGGGCAGAGCCCTCATGACTCAATAATCTCTTAAAGGCCCCTCAAAATTATTAATATAAAAGCCATATATGACAAACCCACAGCCACATCACACTGAATGGGGAAAAATTGAGAACATTCCCACTTAGAACTGGAACCAGACAATGTTGCCCACTGTCATCACTTCTATTCAACATAGTGCTGGAAGTCCCACACTAAGGTTGAATGGCCAGGCACAGTGGCTTCTGCTTGTAGTCCCAGCTACTCTGGGGGCTGAGGCAGGAGAATAGCTTGAGTCCAGGAGTTTGAAACCAGCCTAAGCAAGAGCAAGACCCCGTCTCTACAAAAAAAAAAAAAAAAAACAAAAGAAAAGAAAAATTAGCTGGGCATGGTGGCTGGCGGCTGTAGTCCCAGCTACTTGGGAGGCTAAGGTAGGAGGATCGCTGATTGCTGATTGCTTGAGCCCAGGAGTGCAAGACTGCAGTGAGCTATGATCCCGCCATTGTACTCTAGCCCAGAAACAGAACGAGACCCTCTCTCAAAAAAAAAGTGTAAAATAATGATTTGGAAAAGAGGCAAACGGTAGAACTATTAAATAAATCAATCCAAAAAATAAAAAATATATAAATCTATAGTTGATCTAGTCAAGAAAAAAAGAAATAAAATGCAAATGCATTAAATAAAAATGATAACAGGGGTATACTTCTCCTGTCTTTTAGAGCTGACCTTCTAGAGGGGGGAGAGAGGCCATGATCAAGATAAATCAGTAAGGCTCAATTTCATGTCCAGTGTTCTTGGCAAAGCCCTTTTTCCCATCGGTGTTAGTGGCCTCTCCAATAGCCCCTCGTGAATTCTGGAAGTCTGTTTCCAGAAGCTTTGCTTTGAGAATGTCTTGGCACATTTATATATGTATGTATGTATAGACAGAGTCTCACTCTGTCACCCAGGCTGGAGTGCAGTGGCCTCATTATCACTCATTGCAACCTCAAAGTCCTGGGCTTAAGTGATCCTTCTGCCTCAGTCTCTTGAGTAGCTGGGACTATAGGCATGTGCCACCGCGCCTGGCTAATTTTTCTATTTTTTGTTTTCTATTTTTTGTAGAGACAGAGTCTCGCTCTTGCTCAGGCTGGTCTCGAACTCCTGGCCTCAAGCAACCCTCCCACCTCAGCCTCCCAGAGTGCTAGGATTACAGGGAGAGCCACTGTAAGATGGCGCCCCGCCATCTTTCCTTATTTGTGATGCCAAGTTGCATGTCCTTTTCCTAGGTTGCTGCTAGATGCAAATGACACTCCCATGAGTACTTTCTAACGAGCATCCCCTCCAGCCCCCTTCCCCAGTCCGAAGGGTGGAGGCAAGTCCGTGGTCCAAGCAGGTACAGGCATAGGTGGGGGTCGGGGAGGCCAGGGGACACTTCATGGTTCCCAGCCCACGCGCCTCACGGGGACCACTGGCCTTAGCAGGGGCTTCCCGGCTTTGCATCCCCTCCCAGGTGCTGGGAGACGGTCCTTGCCACGCCCATGGCCTCAGCCTGACAAAACGCTGCCTTTCCCACGCCTCGGTGACCTCCAACGAACCTGGGCCCTGGCTGGGGCGGGCCCTCGCCCAGGCGCTGCGCTCTGGGAGCAGCGTCCTCAAGTGGCCTCGCTTAAGGCCCGGGGCGAGCGTGCAGGCCCCCCAGAACTGGGGCTTGGGAGAGTCTCGCCCCGGGCTCCAGAAAGCTTCCTGAGGAGGCGGCGCGCGCTGGGACGCAGCGGTCAAGACCTGAGAGTGGGAGGAAATGGGGAGGGGCGTTCTGTAACCCCGACTGCCGCCCAGGGCCGCAGGCCGTCGGAGACTACCAACAGGCTCGGCCGAGCGCGGCGGGGCAGGAACAACGCGCCAGACGCGCGGGAGACGATCACTGCGGGTGGGTGCCGGGCGCAGGCGGGGGCGGCAGACACAGTCGCACGGGAGGTCCCCAGAAAATGACGCCCGCGGACGCGCGGGAACCGCCGTGGTGCACCTGCCTCCGAGTGGCCTCACCTGAGCCGGGCCGCCGCGTTGCTCTGTCGCCCCCTGCCGGCCGGTCTCCGCGGCTCCGGGCGGAGCGCTCCGGAACCGGCGGGCTCGGGTCCCTGAAGCGGGGATTGGCTCCCTGAGTCAGGTGCCCCGCTCGGACCAACCAGAGAGGGAGGCGGGCTGTGGGCGGGGCTGCGGGGCTCGCGTCTCCGCCAGGACCGAGTGGGGTATCCCGCGCCCGGGCGCCCTGGACCGCTGCTTTCACCACCCTTCCCCGCCGCGGCCAGAGCGGGGTTTCCACAGCCCGGAGCGGCCTTTTCCGGATAAAGACGCGAATCCTTGCTCCGCTCCGGCGGCCTGGCCGTCTGCCACGCGCTCCACGGGTCGCACCCAGCCTGTGCCCGCTGCGTAGAAGGCCTTTTCCCCACCTCCCCTCACCTGGCTCCTCCGGATGTGCCTTCCAGACCCAGCCGGGGTTGGGCGAAGGGCCTTCTGGGGCCTCTTCAGACCTGGGCATCTTCCTTCTTCTGGCACCGACCACCCTGCCCTGGCCTGCCATCTGCTTGTCTACACCTGCTGACTTGTCATCTCTGTGACTGCCAACTGCTTTATTGATACCGTTTTTCCTTCCACCATTTCTTTGTACATAAGTAAATATGTATCTGTTTGTATTCCCTTACCTCTTTTTAAATAAATGACATAATATACATGAGAATCAGGTGTTTTTTAAAAATACTGATTACAAATGTAGCCCATGTTTATTGCAGAAAATCTGGAAAATAGCTACTAGGGAGGCTGAGGCAGAAGGATCGCCTGAGCCCAGGAGTGTGAGGTTGCTGTGAGCTAGGCTGACGCCACAGAACTCACTCTAGCCCGGGGAAAAGAGAGACACTCTGTCTCCAAAAAAAAAAAAAAAAATCTGGAAAATAGGGCCCCCCCCCCATAATCTCACTGCCCAGCTCTACTCAGGGGCCACATCACAAGAACAGGTAGAAATTGACAGAGAGGTATAGATATTTTCCTACACTTTCTAATAACACATTTGCTGAGATATAATTCTCATAGCCTAAAATTCACCATTTTAAAGTGTGCAAAATTCAGGGGTCTAGTATATTCACAGCGTTGTGCAACCACCACCACTATCTCGTTTTAGAACATTTTCAACACCCCAAAAAGAAACCCCATACTCATTAGCAGTCACACCTCCTCTACCCTACTCCCCATCCCTTGGCAAGCACTACTTTGCTTTCTGTCTTCGTGGCATTTTGTACAAAGGGGACTGATGGCACAGCCTTTTGGGTTTGGCTCCCTTCGCTTAGTATGATGTTTTCAAGATTCATCCATATTGCAGCATAAATCCTTATTCCTTTTTATGGCCAAATAATATTCCTTTGTGGTTATACATTGTTTCTAACCTGCTTTAAAAAATAACTTTTACCAAAAAAACACATATTTTTTAAAACACATATTAGGAAGAGAACATATATGTTATTGCAGGCAGCTCTTTCTGCAACGTGAGCCCTGGGAGCAGCGTCTTTGTCTTGTTAACTGCTGTCTCCAGCACCCACCCAGCACAGTGCCTGGCACACGGTATCTGCTCAGTAATTACTTGTTGAATGCGTGAAAGTTAAAAAGAAAAAAAAACAACAACAACGAAAAACCAACACTCCCAAACAGAATCACCATTAACATTTTGGTGTATATCTTTTCGATCTTTTTTTCTGTGCCCACATTTTATCTTGCAACATTGGAATCACATTGCATATATACGGTTTTGTGAACAGTCTTCTTTCTTGGAGCCATAGAAGTTGACCATTTTTCTATTCATTGATTTCCTACTCCTGTTTCCCCTTGGCCCAGGGTACTCAGACCCATGGCTGTACCTCCATCTATTTAACAAGACCCCGCTCACCCCAATCCCCACCATGGGACACTGGGGTTCTTTCCAATTTGGAGAAATGGTAAACAAATCTGGGAGGAGTATCTGAGTCCCTGATTTATTACCCTGGAAAAGTCCTAGAGGTGGAATTGCTGAGCCAAAATGCATGTGTGTTTTCGAGGCTTGGGACTCAAGAGTTCTTAAAATAAATTTCACTTCATTCCAGGTTTCCTGTGCAATTTGGCCATCCTATCTGCCAATCCCCGGCTGGGCCGCCCCATTTAGAATCAGGCTGTTTTGCTCATGGGTTTTCACCACAGGAAATTGAAAGGATGAGTTGTTGCCTTCAGCACCCTGGATCTCAGACTGTGAATTCGACATGGCCATTGCTCACATTGACAAATCAATCATGACAACACAGCATCTGATATCTAACCTCTATGCCAAAGGAGTTCTGTGAATGAAAGATATCCATAAATGCGAAGTTTCAGAGGCCTGCCTGGGTCACCCATTGTGAAAGGCAGTTTCTCTACACTCTCATGCGGAGCACTTGACACCAGACGTGAGTTTTTTCTGCATTCTGACCACGATCATCTGGGTGTCCTACAATTCAGTTTAATTCCGACACTGTTACCTGGAGTTAGCATCAGAGCCCACGAGTTAAGGGCTCAGTCCCACAAGACTGTCCCCACTTCAGACCCCAATTGCAAATCCAGCCACCCATGTTCCTGACTGAGCAGCTGTAAATCGGGGGTTGCCATGACCCCCTCCTTGATTAATTTGCTAGAGTGGCTCACAGAACTCAAGGAAACACTTTACTTAACATTTGCTGGTTTATTATTGTGAAATTAAATCATTCAAACTTAAACCTGTTGGAACTTTAAATTATTTCGAGCCTTGAGAGAAATGTGGCTGTGTGGCCCGAGTCACACGTGCAGCTGCAACTTCTGCTTTTTCCTGTAAGTGATTAGGAAAAGCCTCGCGGTGCCAGCGATGAGACCTCCCCAGACCATCGCCCTCCTCATGGACTGCTAGAGCTGTCTTCCTTGGAACGTAACATGCTGTAACCAGTCGGATCACTGTAACGTATGTGCTGACCTTGTATGGAAAAGGTTGCAACCCTGTCAACTGCCTACTAAGCGAAACCTTAACTTCCCCACTATGGAACACTGACCCATTCTTTTGGGATCTGTGTTTCTCAGGTGGTTATCTTCAAGCTTTGTGCTTGGATAAACTCCATA
>NW_012148731.1:4434135-4440927 GCF_000956105.1 Propithecus coquereli
TTTGTAGAGACAGGGTCTTGCTATGTTGTACAGGCTGGTCTTTAACTCCTGGCCTCAAGCAATCCTTCCACCTTGGTCTCCCAAAATGTGGGGATTACAGGTGTGAGCCACTGTGCCGGGCATGAATCTCATTATTTAGGTTGACATTTTGGTAACCACGAAGGGACTTCCAGTGGCCCCCATCACTTCACCGTCATTTGGAGCCCTGGTACCAGCATGCATGACTTTTGTTCACCCAACCTCACTGGAGTTAATGGGGGCTATCTGGTGAGGCCCCTCTTGGGGTCTGGTCTGGACCTCCTGGCCTGGTTACGGTGGAGGCTTTATTTGAGGTATACACATTCCTAAGCTGACAGGGTTGTAATTGAAGCTCTACTGCAGGACAGGAGTTTCATTTTTTATTCTCTAGAGATTCTACCTACAGGTTTGGGACTTTCACTTTTCTCTGAGGTTGAGGTTTTAAGTTACTCAAAGTTTCTATAACCTTTTCTCTCATTTAAAATTTTGGTCAAGGAGAAAACAGTCTCTCTTTGAAAAGAAGAAGTGAATCTTTGTGGCTTAAGCAAAATTTGTAATCTTTAAAACTTCCCAGGGCCAGGCACAGTGGCTCACACCCGTAATCCCAGCACTTTGGGAGGCTGAGGCAAGAGGATTGCTTGAGGCCAGGAATTTGAGGTTATAGAGAGCTATAAGCATGCCACTGGACTCCAGCCTGGGTGACAGAGTGAGGCCCTATCTCTAAACAAACCAACAAATAAATAAAACTGGCGAGATTCTGAAGCTCAGTTCAATTGACAAATCTAAATTTTCTTCTTGACTGACCAAAATTCTAAAAGGCTCTCTAGGGTGATGAAATATGTCCCAAAGATAAGAGATACTGTTCCTCCTGGCTGAGGAAGAATAGGATCTTGCAGGAGTGTCAGATCTGTCACTAGTGACATGAAACGGTCTCACAGGGAATCCCTTAGGAAGAACAGGCAGGGAAACTTGCCACATCCAGGGGCCACATAAAGGCTTCTCACCTAGTGCTTTAAGCACCCAAGTCTCTTAGAACCACCAAGACATGCCACAAGGAAGAACCCACTCAAGGGTAACATCTTGAGGAGCTATTCCCACAGGTGCATGCTTGATCCAAAACACCTCCCACTAGGTCTGCGGGTCATTCAAGAGGAAAATCTGAATCGTGGGCAGTCATGCATCTAAAACTGGGTCTTCCTCCATAAGGAGAGATGCCCCTCTAGAAACACCAGCTGGATTCAGGTTTAATACTTAGGTGCATCTCCATGCAAATATTTAGAAAATTGGTCACACAGAACTCGCGATGACCCCAAATGACAGGGACCAAACTGGGGTACATTTGAAACACCTAAACTAGTTTATCTGTGTGTTCAATTAGAAAAAGCTAGCTCTAAAATAAAAGAAAAACTTGGAGAGCTATCTTTAATAGTACTTAGAAGCCTCTAAAAGAGGTTCTGGTATAGTCATTTCTTTGCAAGAGGAAAACAAAACAAAAAAATCACATTTAAAACAATTTCTCAATTGAAAAAGATTGCTGAACTTTACTCTCCTCTGTCAGTCCTCCCTCTCTTTATCCTGCATTGCCAGAACTTTCTTGCCCAGACTTACCTCCCCTTCCTCCTCTTCCTTCTCTTCCTCCTCCTCCTCCTCCTCCTCCTCCTCCTGCTGCTGCCGCTGGTCTGGCTCCATTTCAGGAACACCCTGTTTCCAGTAGAGGAGAACCTGCCTTGGTTTATCACCCATGGTCAAAGTTAGAACTTAAAGGTATAATTAAATAATTCCATGATCATCTTCAGGACCCTTACGGATTTGCTAGAGAATCCGAATTAAACACTCAAGCTTATGATCACAGATTCTCTGATTTACATCACCCGGTTCGTATCCTAGTGTCAGGAAGTAAAGCCAAAGGCTGGGTGGCAAAGGCAAAGTGAAGTCCTCTAGAGGAGTTCCATAAATCTCCTGCAGCGGACGGTGAAGAAGCCACACTGCTGCTCAGGCTTTACCGCACACTGTCTGAGGGGATAAACCGAGGGGGTCTCCAAAAGGTGGTTGATTAGCACAAAATATTAATACAACGAAGCCAACAAAATTCTGATGAGCCTATAATGTCACACTACGAAAGATGTGAGCAAAAAGTGTTTAAACGATGCCCATCAGGAGAAAGTTATGCTAACCACCAAAATGATACTCTCCTTAACTCAAATCTTACAAATCGATTAGATGAAGTGAAAGACAGGAATTGATAGTAGGAGAATGTACTTTGTTTTATATAGAACAAATTGTCTGAGATTAGAAAAATGTGTTCTTGTTGATTCTAACTGATGCCATTTGCTTCTGTAACCGTGCTCACTTTTAGTTGTTTGTTAAATATAGGAGTAAGAGCAGGAGTGACTCCATGACAAGCTAAATTTCCTGGAATAGGCTTAAGTTTCAGTTTCCCCGAAATCGAAACGTGGACCACAACTGGCTCTGGCGCGAAAATTGAAAATCCCAGGGCTTGGAGCCAACCAATCAGGAGTCAAAACAATCAGCCACTTTCAAAAGAACCAATGGACTAAGGGGGGAGGGGGATGGTGTGCCCAGCGTGTCGTGTGGAACCTGCGTGTCGTGTGCCACCGGTGTGTCGTGTGCCACCGGTGTGTCATGTGCCACCGGTGTGTCGTATGCAAAAGAAAGTATAAAAGCTTCACTTTTACCCCAGGGCGGGGTCCTGGTTCATAGAGAGGCCACTGCATTGGTGCTCTGGGACTTGGACCCTAGCTTGAGCTAGCCAATAAACTCCTTTGCCATTTGCAGCCTCGGTGACTCTGCCTCTCTGTTCCTGGGGCCGAGGGGAACCGGCTCTAACAGAAGAATTGGCAATTACAATAAAGAGACAATGCCCCTGTTGGGCCACCTCTCAAATTCACGAACTAGTTAATTTTGCCAATCAAATGTCCCCAACCCTAACCAAGGAAGAAAAGGAAAGGGAAGTTAAACAAAGGGAAAAGCATATAAGGTCATGAGTTTGTAACTAAAATAGTTGGCAACCAATGTATAACTCAAAAATGGCCCATTAAACTCCAAAACAGAGTCTCGAGGCTGCAGTGAGCTATGATGACGCCACTGCACTCTAGCCTGGGCAACAGAGTGAGACTCTGACCCCCATCCCTGACCAAAAAAAATTAACTGAGGCTTTTAAAATGCCTGGCCAAAAGCTCTTACATTGGTTTTGCTTAGCCTAAGATCAACGCCTTTTAGTAAATACCAGGTGTCTCCATTTGAAATAGTAACAGCCTGACCTATGAAATTGTCTCCAGGAAATTGTGAGTCTATGATGTTTAAAGGGGATATGTTATGTTATTTGCAGCAGCCTTTAAGGCAGCTAAGTCAAAACTGTAATTTAGTAAAAGACTCCATAGTGAGCTCCTAGGAGTTGAAGAACTCAAGGACCATGGACTTCAACCAGGAGACTTTGTCTGTTGGAAATAGCATTTTTTAAAGGACTTCCTCAAACCAAGGTGGAAGGGACCTTACCAAGCGCTCCTGACCGATCCTTGTGCCGCCAAGCTAAAAGGAATCGTTTCCTGGATACACATCACCCACTTCGAGAAAGCCACTTCTCCAATTTGGGCTTCCTCTCAAACCGGTGACCTAGAACTGAAATTCTCCAGAACCAACAAGGACAAGAAAGAGGCAACATCTGAGGTAGTCTGCTTTCCCCAGACACTGAACCAGGCCTGTGACTAAACGAACTCTTAAATATTAATAATCGTTAACAGATGGAGAAGGCCTTCCTTTGCGAGTTCCCACTAAATTTCTTTCTTTTCATCCCTAGTTCTTATGCTTTGCTGCTGCCGTCACCAGTGGCTGCACGTGGAACAAACCTCGTTTTGCAGTGGACTCGACTATGCTGTGGGTTACAGAAAGCACGTGTTGGGTCTACTGCCGCGTGCCTCTCTCCGGTGGTTCTGACCTGTCATGGTGACTGTCTCCTTTCCAAGGACAAGATTGGTGTTTCTCAAGACCAGTCTTTGATGCGAAACACTAGTATGACTAAGGTTAACGTGCATCGCTGGCCTGGTAATAATTAGCTTTAATGCTAGCACTGCCTCAACCGAGAAATGAGACAACTGGATTTCAGGATGGTGTAACACAAATTTGGGATGGTTTTACCTGGCTTACCCCCTCTTTTGGTCAGCTTAGTCACTTTGTCCCTTTAAGTTGGGAACAAAAGAATCGCATACATATGGCCCAGTAGGAAGGGTATATCCGCACCATTATTTTACAAAGTACTAGTCACTTGGTCTTCCTGGTGGCCACCTAGGGCCCCACCCTATGTCACCTGATTAGCATAAACTCGGTGTGGTTGAAAGGGGCTCGTTATGAATAACAAAATACACTCCTATTACTCAGGAAATTCCTAGGATTTTAGGAGCTCTGTGCCTGGTACCTGGAACAAAGACCAAATACATTTCTTATTCTACCGCACAGTTACTGCAGGAACATGGGTCCTGCAGAGACCTTTGAAGGAGCACCTAATGAAAGCTTTTTTAAAATTTATTTTATTTTCGATTTTTAAAAAAATGTTTTTAGAGACAGGGTCTGGCTCTGTCACCCAGGCTGGGTAGTAGTGGTGCGATCATAGCTCACTGCAGCCTCGAACTCCTAGACTCAACCATTCTTCCTGCCTCCTGCCTTACTTCCTGAGTAGCTGGGACTGCAGGTGTGCACCATTGCTCCCTTTCATAATATTTTTAAAGGAAATTGATTCATACTACTTTTTAGCATCATGCCAGGCCTCCTACCTACTTTTTTTCCTGGTCTCTGCTCTGATGCCAGCCTGGTTGGTGGTGGTGGTGGGGGGGGAATCCCCAGAGGGAGCTTTCCAGACCACCTGCGAGCCCTGGTAATGTCTGCCTGTCAGGCACGGGGTTGCAAACTTTGGCGACTGCTCTGGGCTGCCTAACTTCCACCCCAGTCTGACTCACAATCAGCCTTGCTGGGAGAAGTACCTGACCAGGAGTGAGCACATTGAGTGTGAAGCCCGGCTGGCCTCCTTCCCTGCTGACTCTCCAGACCTGGTGCAGGGCACATAGTAGGAGCTCAGAATTGTTTCCTGGATAAAAAAAATGAATGAATGAACAAACAAAACGTACAAATGTATGGACACCAAGGAAGTCCTGGTCACCAGGAGATGTGCCACACTTCCAGCACATAGCCCGGGAAGGGTCTTGATGCTTTTAGCAGAAAACAAGCAGGGCACAGGGCCAGGCACCTGAAACTCACTGCCTTTCATCTTCACCGTGGTCCTGCCAGCTGCTACTATCACCCATGTCACAAAGAGGGGAAGTGAGGCTCAGAGAGGTTCAGAAAGTGCACAAGGGCACACAGCCTGAGGCTGCCTCTGAGAGGAGGGGAGAGAAGAAAAGAAACAAAAACTGTCTAACTCGCCTCAATCGATGTGCTTTCTTTTAGTTAGGTTTTTCTTTTCAGTTGCTTTCCTATGGCTTTTAATGAAAAAAATGTATCTATTTGTGTCCTATCTCCATCCAAAAAGAATTTGGTGCAGCTTTCAATAAAAATGAATATAAAGTAAAAAAAGGTGGAGGAGTCAGACAAAGTCAGGAAAAAAGTTAGTATCCAAAAATGCATGCTAGAACATTCTGCTGCAAATGACAAAAATGGGAGGGAGGGGAATTCGACATTTGACATGAGCTTTCTGGTGGCCATGTAACAGAGGTAAAAGTCTGAAAAAGGGTAACAAAATGTTTTACGAGTTGTCTCTTTAAAACCCCCCACCATTTTTGGGAATTAAAACCTGCATTCCTGCCCAAGGTCAGTGATCAAAGGGGCAGAAAAATGTTCTCTGTTGTTCATTTTCTAGTATCTTAAACCAGCGGTCCCCAACCTTTTTGGCACCAGGTACCAGTTTTGTGGAAGACAATTTTCCCATGGAGGGTGGGGGAAGGCGGCGCTCAGGCAGCGATGCCAGCAATGAGGAGCGGCTGTAAATACAGATGAAGCTTCACTCACTCGCCTGCAGCTCGCCTCCTGCTGTGTGGCCCAGTTCCTAAGTTTCATGGAAGACAATTTTTCCATGGACCAAGGGGTGGTGGGGGAAACATGGAGCTCAGGCGCTGACGCGCAGCCTGGTTCCTGACAGACCATGGACAGGTCCTGGCCTCGGCCTGGGGGTTGGAGACCACAGTCTTAAATCACGGAAGACAGCTCAACAGAATTGTCCAGACAAGGGTCACGAGATCGTAGTCACTGGAGATAAGGTCTACCATAACCGCCAATTATAGTTAAACAATAGCCTGGAGCCACGACATGTGACATGGGTCACGTAGACCCAAGCCCAACCGATGAAAACTCCTCTTTTAAAAAGCCCTGTTTCGTGCTCTGTGTTGCACAGAGCAGTTTGAATAAAAAGCCCTGTGTTTCTGCTTAAAGTCTGGATGGCAGTCTGTGAGATGCTAGTCCACCGCCCTCCTCATTTACTGGCAAATTAATAAACTTCTCTTTTCTTTTCCTCAAACCACTTGTCCTCATCCTTCATTCTCACCGATTCGGCCTCGGGGACAAGTGCAGAACTTTCAGTAACAGCCAGTGCAAAAAGAGAAATAGGATGGAGGGGCAAGATTGGGATCCGCCGGTTAAAAGCCTCAGGAAGGCCGCTGGGAACCTGCTGCTGTGGTTCCCACGGGGGCCTGCGGGCCTGGAGAGGGAGCGCGGTGCCACGCGCCGGCCTTTGGAAATACAGTGCTCCGCGGCGAGCAGGGCTACGCAAAA
>NW_012148731.1:4444632-4458353 GCF_000956105.1 Propithecus coquereli
AGGGCTTTGAGCCAAGGGACCTGGGCCCTTTTGTTAATCTTTATCATCAGCGACCTGCCTCAGCATTAGCGGTACTAACCCCAGGGAGATATTAGTCAAGTTTGTATCCCAGCCTTGGATCATGATGTTTTTAAAAAGAAATTTTTATTTATTTATTTTTTAGAGACAGGGTCTCACTCTATTGCTCTGGCTAGAGTACAGTGGCGTCATCACAGCTCACTGCAGCCTCCAACTCCTGGGCTCAAGCGATCCTCCTGCCTCAGCCTCCCGAGTAGCTGGGACTACAGGGGTACACCACCACACCTGGCTGATTTTTAAATTTTTTGTAGAGATGTGGTCATGCCCTGTTGCCCAGGCTGGTGTTGAACCCTTGGCTTCAAGCGATCCTCCTGCGTTAGCCTCTCAAACTGCTGGGACTACAGGCGTGAGCCATTGCACCTGGCATGATCTTTTTTAAAAAAAATCTTTTTTGTCTTTCTGATTACAGAGGTAACACATGCTCATTATATGTATATACATATATATATGTATATATAAATCCAACAGTTCAGAAGTATACAATACAGAATGTGAAAATTCTCTGTCATTCCAGCTCAGATCTAAACACAGATCATGTTTTTTGAATGGAGGAATAATCATCTGCCTTCTTCACAGGATGTGGGCTGAATCCAATGAAATGAGACGTCTGTACCCATTGGGTGGGTGGGTGTGTCAGGTTGGATGGCACCCACCACCACCCCTCCCCCCAGTGCCAAAGCTCCAAAGGCCTCCTTGGCTCCCTGTCCCTGCACACCCCACCCCGCACCACCCAGCCTCAGATGCCTCCGCCCGGTGTCCTGAGCCCTCCCTGCTCCCGCCCAGCCCAGCTGTCCCAGCTCAGTTCTCACCCTTCCTCCAGCCACAAGGCACCAGGCAGCCTCACTCATCTATGCCCCATCCAGTCTGCCCTCTGCCTGGGGCGCCCTCCCCACTCTCCTCACTACCTTCCAGACCCCGCTGTGGCTGGAGGCCCGTGCAAATGGACTCTGCTCTAGGGTCCCCTCCGCAGGAAACCAGCTCAACGTGGTTCTCTTAAATTCGCCTGCAGAAGTAGAAGCCGCTGAACACCCTCTTCCTGGCTTTGTGGCTGACTGGTTTCATGTGCTGTGCTGGAGGCTCCTGAGGGCCGAGGCTCCTGAGGGCCAAGGCCCCCAAGCTGAACTCACAGTTGCTGCAACAAGACATGCAGGTTCACCCCTCGGCCTTTGCACATGCCGTGTCCTCCTCCTCCCTCCACCTTCTACAGGGAATTCCTATTGACCCATTTGGCCTCATCCAAGCAGCACCTCCTCTGTGAAGCCCTCCCGGCCTCCCCCAGTGGTCCCTCCACTGCCCTCCCACCTCCATCTCACAGCCCTGGTGCCCCCACCAGGCGAGGAGCTCTGAGGTAGCTGCTGCTTCTCTGTCCCCTGCGTCCTAGTGTCTCCCTCAGCTGGGGTGGACCATGGGTGCACAGGGTGAATGAAATCAGAAGTGTTTTTGGTTTTTATTTTAATGGTGACTTAACCATTTAATAAAGTGTTTTCAGTCAAAGGAGTGCCCGTCAGAAGGCATGGGCTTATTCTCACAAGAGGCCACCAACCTCCATCATCTTGGCCTCTGCAGAGGCCCTTTTCCCCAAGGCACCCTGTAAGTGTTGCCTGGAGGGCAAGGTGACCCGGGCAGGCTGGTTGGAATCCCTCCTGCACCACTTGCCAACTGCCAGACAGAGGGAGGGAGCCACCGCCAGTCCAAGAGCCAGGCTCCCCATCTGTGAAATGGGCTCTTGGTGGAATTGCCTGCAAGGTCTGCAAGATGGTCCAGCAGGAGCCCGGCCATGGGAGGAGGTGGACCAGTGCTAGCTGCTGCCTCTCCTGCCCTCCAGTCTCCCCCTCACCGTGGGGTGGGCGGGGCCCAGGGAAGGGGGCCTAAAGATGAGTCACAGGTGGCTGCCCCCTGCAAAGAGCTGAGAGAACATGGCAGGGCATGACTTTGTCATCTATTTGTTCATTTAAGAAACACTCACTGAGTGCTGGTGTTGATCTGGGCCCTGGAGACCCAGGGATGGCGCAGCCCCAGCCCCAGCCTTACGTGGCTCAGCCCGGCAGGGGCCCAGGCCCAAACACGAACCCAAGAACAACATGCGCGCCCTGAGCTGAGTGGGTGAGACCCTAGGGAGTGAGAGTGAGAGGCGAGCCGTGCTGGGCCGGGTGCAGTGGGTGTTTGCAAGGAGGAGACACTGGAGCTGGGGTGGCAGAGGGAGCGGCAGGTGCAAAGGCCCAGAGGTATGAAAACTGGACCTGAGCTTCCCTTTCAAACAGACCACCTGATGGGAAGGCCTTTCCTCCCCACCCTCTTCCACACCCCATCATCTGGAGTCGGAGCCTTACCTGGGGTCCTCAGACAGAACGAGGGGAGGGCAGCAGCTCAGAGGACAGAAGTCAGGGGTTTCCAAGTCGGACTGAAGAAATGAATGTTCTCATTGCCACCCACCTCTGATGTTTATGTTCCCATCAATTGAGAAAGTGGCCGCAAACCTCAGTAGCGTTAGCTATACCTGCGAAACCCAGATATTTCAGTTATTACAGAAATCTCTAAATATCATTTATGCTCACTGCTACTTCAAAATTATGATGAATATTAGATTTGCAGCTTTCACCTTGTTATTTAATGCACACATAAATCGAATACATGACTGCATTACACGTTATAAACATTTTATTAACTGTGTTTCCATGTATTGTAGTTGATTTTCTTCCTAATCTTCCTATTTTATTCATTTAAAAACACTATTTTGAGAAGTAGTCAGTAGGCTTCCCCAGCCTGGGTCGGGGTAGGGGAGGACGTGTCCCAGTCAGTAGGGGCTGACAGCGGGGTGGGGCTGCGGAGGGCAGGGGCGTGCGTGCCCCCCAGGCCAGGGAAAGGACCATGGGAGGAGCCCGCGGCCCGGCCACGCGGTCCACGGAGGGTGCACGGAGAACGCAGGCAAGGCCAGGCCTCGAGGGGAGGGAGGCCCGGCCGGCGCCTGGTCTGGCTGGTCTAGCCCAACGCCAAGCTCCGGATTGTCGAGGATAACAGCAAGGGCTGCGCGTCCGCACCTGTGTTACCGTTGCTCCTCCCCATAACAGACGAGCAAGCAGAGGGGCGTCCCCGGCTGGTGCAGCCCGCCGAGCTGGGGGTGGGGGTAGCAGACACCCAGGCTGCTTCCAGGGGCAGGCGCGTCGTTTGGGACGTGCTTCCTTTGGGGTCATCGCCGTCGCGGGACGCTTGCTTGGTGCAGGTTTCCCCTGGCTCTGCGGGGCGACTTTCCCAGTCGCCCGCCAGGGTGCGAGCGCCCGGCGCCAGGCCACTGGGCCGCAGGGGCGAAGAGCGCAGCGCAAAGGCACCGGGGGCCGCCCCTCCCGCCCCGGCCCTCTCCCTGTCTCCTCCCCAGGACCCCGCCCGGCGGGAAAGCGCCAGCACTAGCGAGCCAGCCAGGGGCCGGCTCCTAGGGGACAGGATCCGGCTTTCCTGCACGTGTGGAAACTGAGGCCCAGAGAGGCCGAGTCTGGAACCGCACAGGGCGTTGGTGGCAAGACCGGGAGAGCGCCAGTCTCCGCCTCCCTGGCGGGGCTCTGTCCCCAGTGAGCCTGGGAAGGAAGCAGGCAGAGCAGGTGCGGTGTGATACCGAGATGGGGGGTAGATGAGCTTCGTGTTCCCAAAGTGAGGTGTGTACAGGAGGATAAGGGAAAAATTCGGGCCCCCAAACACCGACACACAGCTAGACCCATTATATATGTTTTTAAAGGATGGGGAGGCTCTGAGTCAGTTACTAGAGACCCCTGGCCGGGCGCAGCGTCTCATATCTGTAATCCCAGCACTTTGGGAGGCCTAGGGGGAAGAATAGCTTGAGGGCTGGAGTTTGAGCCCAGCCTGGGCAACATCAAGAGATTCCATCTCTCAGACCCCATAATTCCGACACCTTGTAAATTTTGGCTTAAGTGCTTGGTGCCTCAGTTTCCTCATCTGTGAAATAGGGTAGTATGAACATATCCAGGTAGGTTATTATATGCACTTTTAAAGCTGGGAAGAAATGCTCTGATACATTAACAGTGGGATTCTGGGACTTAAATTTTTTTTGTATGCTCATCTGTACAGGGACAGCTGTTTTATTCCAAAGCAGCTTTGATAATATGCAGAGATAGAAGCTACGGGCAGAAGGGACCTGCAGCTAAAGGTAAGGGGTGGGCTTCCTGGAAGAGGTGGCCTTAGTGGCATGAGGAGTCTGGATGGGACAGCCTTTTGTAGCAGTCCACATGGACAGAAGCTGACACAAGAGGCCCAGGTGTGCCTCCAGCTCAGCAGGGCACAGCAGAAGGGAAGGACAGACAGGTGGTTTGGACACAGCTGAGGGCCCTGAGCACCTGGCGGTGGAGCTAGATTTTATCTAGGGGCAGCGGTGGATGTTCTGGAGCAGGAGAGGGCTAGAATCGAGGAGGAGTTTCAGGAAGAATAACTGGGGAGGAGGTCGGAGGCAGTGACCCCTTAGGGTGCCACGAAGGCCCAGCTGAGAGGTGGTTTGGTCCGGGAGGATGGGAAGGGAGGAAAGAGGTTTATGAAAGAGCAAGTTGATCAGTCGCCCTTCCCACAGAGCAACCTCCAGGCCCAGATGGCTTCGCCTGTGAATTCTAATGTGCATTTATGGAACAAAGAGTTCCACTCTTACACAAACTGAGACCGTAGAAGAGGGAGCTACCCAGCACGTTCTGAGGCGATCGTATCTGTGATGCCAACACCTGGTGAGGGAAATGCGAGAAAGCGCAGAGCACTCGCCTGTGAAAAACATATGCAAAGTCCTACGACTAACAGACTGGATCCGGCAAAACATACGAAAGACAACACAGCACAGGCAGGCCGGGTTCCCCCAGGCGTGCGGGATCCATTCAGTATTGCAAAACTCAGCATAACCTACCACTTCAACAGAGAAAAGAAGTCAAGATAAAATTTAGGATCCATTCGTAAGAAAAGCTCTTAGTGATGCAGGGAGACTTCCTTGCCCTGACAGAAGGTAGCCGCAAAGCCCCATGACAGACATCACATCTAGCGGTGGAATGTTGAAAGCCTTCCCTGTGAGAATGGAATCGTGACAAGGATTCCTACTGTCACCACTTCCATGGTTCAAATTGTACCTGGCCAGGGCAGTCAAGGTAAGGAAAACAAAGGGTCTAAAGATTTGAAAGAAATAAAACTCTCATTATTTAGAGGTGATACAAAAGTCAAAGAGTCAACAGGTAAGTTGCTAGAATATGAGAGTTTAGCAAGGTTGCTGGATACAAAAATCAATATGCAGGCCAGGTGCGGTGGCTCACACCTGTAATCCCAGCACTTCAGGAGGTCGAGGCAGGAGGATCGCTTGAGGCCAAGAGTCCAAAATCAGCCTAGGCAACATAGAGACCCCATCTCTATGACAAATAAAAAAATTAGCCGGGCCTGGTGGCACGTGCCTGCAGTTCCAGCTACTTGGGAGGCTGAGGTAGGAGGATCGCTTGAGCCCAGGGGTTGGAGGCTGCAGTGAGCTATCACAGCACCACTGCACTCCAGGTTGGGTGACAGAGTCTCTTAAAAAAATTAAAATTAAAATAAAAAAACCTCTACTGCATTTTAACTTTTACTTTATTTATTTGCTTCTGGAGATGGGGTTTCAATCTGTCACCCAGGTTGGAATGCAGTGGTGTCATCATAGCTCACTGCAGCCTCTAACTCCTGGGCTCAAGTGATCCTTCTGTCTCAGCCTCCTGAGTATCGGGGGAGGCTGCATTTTAAAATTCTAGCTATAACAGTTAGAAAATGAAATAATAAAAATCATTTATGATAACATTCTGGTAAAACAATATCAAAGGGCTCCAACTCCTCAGAAGGTGGAGCCAACTGAGGCTCCAAGCGCAGGGCCCAAAGCCGTGAGAGTCGGTGAGCAAATACAAACCCAGGCTGCTGGGCCCCTGTTTTCTTCTGCTTGTGGTGTCAATTTCCTTTTCTTCATTCAGTCTTTGTCTTAGTTAACTGCATGTCTTTTTAGCTAACTGAAAGGTCATTTTAAAGGCAGACACGAGATAGCTGACACCGGAAGCAACTGCCCAGTAGTTGACCCCAGGAAGTTGGATCCCTCATGTCTGCCTCGCTGGCCTCTTCTGGCACATCCAGGCGGCTCTCTCCTTACCAAAGAGCTTCAGTTGGCCCACTCCAGAAACAGCACTTACTGCTTTCACAACTTTTAAGCTGATTTAGATTCCAGCCTCCTTTAACGCTGAGTTGTTTCTTTGTCCCTGAGGTAGGACTATAAATCTGCTCTGTTAGGACAGAGAGTTACATCCATGACCCGGGCCCCACCCTGTGAAGCAGTTCCTCAGTTCCTGGATGGAAACAGGTTGTTTGTGGGATTCAAGCCTTGTAAAACCAGCCAGGAACTTGGTTTAAGGCAGGGGGCTGCCAGTTTAAACTAATCCCAGGCATATGCGATGTGTAAATTGCAGACTGAATTTACAGCAAGAAGTGGCAATGCAAGTTAGACCTACACCCCTCCCTGACACTCAGGGTCCTTGTCCATTGGGAATTGGAAAGATGGAGGCCCCTAGGGGGGAAGTGTGACTTTTGATCCAGTTCAGACACTGAGCACCGCTCTGTGCAGGGCTTGGGATACTAGCTGTTTGCTAACAACTGCAGCCAAAAATGCTCTTGTTGACGGGGTGCGGCCTAAGCTGACCCTTCAGGGAGCAGGGACCGAGCAGCTCTTTGTGGAAGGCCCCGGGATCAAGTAGCAACCAGCATAGTCAATAGGGCGAGAAACTAAGCACCCAAACCAGTACATAACTACGAACTGTGACACTATGAAACAGACGGGGTGAAGGGAGGACGAATAATGGGGAGGGCGAAGCTGCTATTCTGGGGATGAGGGAAGGCTCTTTGCCGTGGCGATGTTTAAGCTGAGACCCCAAGTGAGAAAAGGAACTGGCAGAGTAAGGAAGCAGGAGAGCAAGGGAAGTATTCCAGGCAGCGGGGAGGAGGAACTTGGTGTGTTTGAAGAAATAAAACTGGCCTGTGTGGGTGGGGAGCAGGGCACATGGGGTGGGGTGGACACAAGGGCTGGAGCAGGTAGGGGAGGACCATGTGGCGCCTTAAGCCTTGGGAAGGGGTTTGTATTTTCCTCCCAGTAAAATGTGTCTTTTGAAGGGTTCTCAGCAAGGGAGTTCCACGATTGGATTTGTCTCTAAGACACCATGGGCCGTGGGAGTGAGTGACGAGCAGAAGCTGGGAGGCCGCAGGGCAGCCATGGGGGCCCGGCGTGCAGGTCCAAGTTGCAGTCGGAAGTTACTCTCGGTGTTTTAAACTGACAGAGCTTAATACGGGGAATTAAGAGCTTACTGGATGAGCTGAAAACAACTGGCTGGGGATCCAGGAATGGCTGACCCACCAAAAAGAGTCCAAGCCAGGAAGGTGGGGATCGGGCGGCACTGGTGTTGCTGAGTTCAAGAATGTGCGGCTGCATGGCGACCAGGGCTCAGAAAACGTGACCACCGCTGCAGGAACTGCCTCCTGGTGCCCACGGGACACGCCGTGTCTCTGTGAACTTGCTTGCCGGGAAACAACATACTGGGGAGAGCGGATTAATCCACCTTCCTTCAGCCTTCCAAAATCGGGCATCTGATTGAAGGAAGCAGTTACCAGGGAGGCTGGCAAAGTTTTTACCTTTCCAGTCTCTCAGACACAGAGGAGATGCAGGAAAGAAGGCCCAGCCCATCCTCTTCCCAGCGCCCAGGAAGGGGAGAAACCCTTCAGAAAGACCTGACTCGACTTGTTAGGTCGGAGTGGGGAATGAAGGCCAACCCCTGGGTCTCTGGTTTGGGGGGTGTCAGGGAGGTGGCAGAAAGAAAGAAGACAGAGCATGAGGGCGAAAGGCCCAGGGTCCAGTGAGGCCTGGACAGTGCCCCAGAGGCTCAGGACTTTTCCAGCCCTGCAGTGCACAGGGTGGGGGCAGTGTCGCTCCAGCTCATTGATCCACAGGGAGAGAAATCAATTAAAGCCCAGTGAATGGGCCGGGTGCGGTGGCTCACGCCTGTAATCCTAGCACTCTGGGAGGCCGAGGCGGGTGGATTGTTCTGAGCTCAGGAGTTCCAAACCAGCCTGAGCAAGAGCGAGATCCCGTCTCTCCTAAAAATAGAAAGAAATTAATCGGACAACTCAAAATATATAGAAAAAATTAGCCGGGCATGGTGGCGCAATGCCTGTAGTCCCAGCTACTCGGGAGGCTGAGGCAGAAGGATCAGGAGGATCGCTTGAGCCCAGGAGTTTGAGGTGGCTGTGAGCTAGGCTGACGCCACAGCACTCTAGCCCGGGCAACACAGTGAGACTCTGTCTCAAAAAAAAAAAGCCCAGTGAATGAAAAGTAATTCGGGCTGGAATTTTTCTACGAAAAAAAAGCACCAAAGCACAACTCATCTACTGGCTCTACTGGTAACACATAAAGCCATCGCCAATAAACAGAACAAGTGTGAAATACATACAGTGACTCTGTTAAAAAGGGAGGGAAGTGAGGAAAACAGGAAAAGAAAATGAGAAACCATGGGGAGGAAAGGGAGAGCCTGGGAGAGATCAACAGAGGAGGAAGGGAGGCCGAGGGCAGAGACAAACAGGCACGCAAGCAACTAGCAGGCGATGCAGCTGCAATCAAACACAGACAGCGAGGGACTCGAGAGTGATTTGGTTCTTTCTCTCGTAAATGAAAACTCTGTTTAGTTCACCGTCAAGGATGTATCATGCTCCTGGAAGCAGTCTCCAAACATTCGCCCAGAGCGCAGATGCGCTCTGTAACCAGCCCTGATGCATTCCTGTCCGCTTCCTTGTGACAGAGACATGGCCTGCCACATCCCCACTAGTGTTGACTGATGAACTCTACTGCACACACTTGCTGGAAGGTCAGCAGGTAAGTTTCATCTCTCATTCTTTATTCTCTTACCTGCCTAACAGGGAGGAGGATCGCTCAAGCCCAGGAGTTGGAGGCTGCAGTGAGCTATGATGATGCCACTGCACTCCAGCCGGGGCAACAGAGTGAGGCTGCCTCCACAAAATAAAAAAAAATTATAAAACCCTAAGGCTGCAACATAAATACCATGCTGATCAGAGGACTATGGTTGCTCCAAAGAGGGAGGGTTTATGCTGGGCTGGAATGCTGGGCTGGGAAGTGGCATTTGAGGCAGAGGCTGAAGGATCATGTGTCCAGAGGCAGGGCATGGCAAGGAAGACCTTCCAGGCAGAAGGCAAGGAAGGACGAGGCACATCTGGGACGTGGTAGATAACATCGTGTGACTGCAATAAAGGCATCTTGCAGAGGGGTTGTGGCTGATGGAAGTTCTTTTTTTGGAGACAGGGTCTCATTCTGTGGCCTAGACTGGAGTGCAGTGGTGTGATCACCGCTCACTGCAACCAATGGAAGCTTTTGAGTAGAGGAAGATTAGGGCCAAAGAGTTGACTCAAGATGACAGCAAAAAAGCCCTTGCAGTTCGAAAGACAGCTTGAGGACCCCATTTAGGTATTAATATCAAGTGGCTGGACTGCATCAGTTCTAGGGTTTCTTTTGATTCAAATTCTGTGACTCCCACCATGTCAGTAAACTCTAAATACCACTTCCCCCCACCTTAAAAAAGAGAGATCCCATGAAGAGTGTTTTGGTACCCAGTTGGCTTATTGAGCTGAGCCCTGGGTACCCAGCAGGGTGGCTGCCACGTGGGAGCACTTGATATTTAGTGAACCAAATGAGCTGCTTTTTTGGTCTCCTGTACAGTTCACCGGGGAAAACAGACGGATAATTCCAATACAACATAGGGCAGTGCAACGAAGGAACACCCAGAGCTTTGGGAACATGGTGACTCTCCCGGGAATGGTTTCAGAGATGGAGCAGGCAAAAAATTGTTAGAGGAGAATATATAGGTGGTGAAAAGTTAAAGAAGTTCAAGAACTTTTTAGCTATGAGGGAAAGAAGGAAATAGGAAGTAGGTAGAGCACTTGAATTCACTTAACCACAAAACACAGTTAACCACTTCACTACGCCATTGAATTTTAAATGGGGAGACCAACTACCAGCTGTAATTTCTTTCTGGTGGGAAAATGTTTCAGTTGGCTAAAGTAGCCAAAAGATCTGATACAAAATGAGAAATGATGGGAAGAAAAGCACACATTCAAAATAGATGATTTGGCTTCCACAGCTTTATTTACTTTTTCTAAATATAAAACACATGTATATTTGTACAACCAAGTTCACAGCAGTATTAACGACAGCTAACATATGGAAGCACCCAAGTGTCCACTGACGGATGAAGGGATAAGCAAAGGCGGTATCTACATAACTGGAACATTATTTAGCCTTAAAAAAGAAGGAAATTCTGACACATGCTATAACACAGATGAACCTTGAGGACATTATGCTAAGTGAAATAAGCCAGTCACAAAAAGACAAATACTGTATGATTCCACCTACATGAATGAGGTTCCTCGGGTAGTCAAAATCATGGAGAGTAGAATGGCGGTTGCCAGGGGCCGGGGGAGGGGAAAATGGGGAGTAATTTTTTAACGGGTACAGAATTTCACTTTTGCAAGATGAAACGAGTTCTGGGGATAGTGGTGATGGCTGTACAAAAATATGCATGTACTTCATAACATTGAACTGTTAAGGTGTTAAACTTAATGTTGTGTATTTACAATAAAAAAATTTTAAATGTGTGTATAATTATTACATACAAATATAAAGTAAAAAAATCAATTACCCCAAATCCTAGTTCCCAGAAGCAAACTACATTACATTTTTCCTTATTTTATCATAGTACTTTTTCATGTTATTAAAACCATTTACAAAATCTATGGTTTTATAATATTCCATGGATTCCACATAGACCACAAAACTCCCAAGAGAAGACACTTTAGCTGGACAGAAGCATTAACTCCCCTTCGATTCCTTGCCTCCCATTTCCAGAGGAAGTCTGATGTGTGTCAGTGTCAGTGGGGAGAAGGCCCACTGCAAGCTGCCAACATCCCTGTACAGCGGCTTACACATGCAGCCCAGTGGGAGCAGTGAGCTCATGCTTGACAGTGCATGGCCAATGACTGGAATCCTCTTAGCCTCTTCCTCATGGTCATCAGGTGGCTGCCACAGCCCTAGCTATTGCACCAGTTTTCATCAGGAAGGAAGAAGAGGGGCTGTCTTCTCCCAAGGTTTTTATCTGTTTATTAGGGAACAGAAGCCTCTCTAATTAAACACACATCTCCCTTCACATTTCACTAGTCAGAATTGGGTCACATTCTCCCCTACTCCTTCTCACATACCCCACTGGCTGAAGGCAGTAAGACGAAACCAACTGCCTTGGTTGTCTAGCTAATCATGATTGATCCCTCAAACTAAGGTAGATTCCTTCTCCTCCCGCCAAGAGATCAGATTTCTATCCAATACCTGAAAAGAAAAAAATTGGGGGCTCTGTAAGGAGGGAATGTTGGTTGTTGGGAAGAGAGCAGTTGTAGGGTAGGCAACGAAGAGACCGCCACAGGGACCCCATACGTTCTCTAAGCAAATGCATATACACACGTATGTGTGACATGTAGTACTGTACTTAACTGTTCTCTCTAAGTTGTTTCTAGAAGGCATTTATGATGTATAATCCAAGTTTATACTAAGTATAAAGCTGAAAAAGCACCCTATAAACTGTATATTGATTACACATTCGAATATTCCTAAACTGTAAAATGGAGTTAAGAGTACCTATACCCCAGGGTCATGCCAATTAAATGAGTCAATGTATATGCTTAGAATAATGCCTGGCACATGGAAAGGGCTATAGGAAAGTTAGTTGCTATTATTAAGCTGATAGGAGAAAAAATATGTTGGATGACAGTCAAGACACGCCCCCAATATCAACAGGTTCAAATGACAGACACAACCAAAAAGATGAAGATTTACACATTACGTTTATTATGTAATATGTAAGTTACTAAATTTGGATCCTAAAAAAAAAAACCAGCTCAAATATAGGATGAGGAAATGTATAACAACTACACAGGCTGGGCACAGTGGCTCACGCCTGTAATCTAGCACTTTGGGAGGCCAAGGCAAGAGGATCGCTTGACGCCAGCAGATTGAGACCAGCCTGAGCAACAAAGTGCGATACCATCTCTACAAAAAACAGAAAAATAAGCCAGGCGTGGTGGTCCCAGCTACTTGGGAGGTTGAGGCAGGAGGATCCCTTGAGCCCAGGAGTTTGAGGTTGCAGAGCAAGACCATGTCTCAAAAAACAAAAACCTCCCACACCTATACATATCTGAACTAGCAGTGGCTAGTTTGTAACTCTGAACGTTGAAAGAGACAAGTAGTATTGAATCTTGACAGTATAAACTCACTGTTAGACATGGCTACCTACTCCAGGTAGAATCCAGAAGTGGAATGGTTCTATTCTCTCATCCAGTAAGCTTGCACGTAGAATTTAACGGTTTGAAGAAAAAAAGGGATGAGCAGACACCCAGGGACATTACTACTTAATGGCTAGAGGAGACGTGTGTGAGCAGCCCTATAAAACATCCCCATCTGCCTCTAACACACACGGCTTTGTTACCTGCTAACTACTGGATTAATACATCAATCAATTAGGCATTTACTTCGACAGGATGTCGTCTTTTTATATGGACTCCCTCTTTGTTGTGGTAGTTGTTATAACAGGATTTTGTGTACTTGTAATACCATTTGCTTTGAAGGCCAAATGAAAGATTGTGTCGGCCTCATCTGAGCCGGTCAAAATAAGATTATCTTTCCAAAGCACAGTATACTTTAAGGATTTCCTTAGCACTAACTCCTTTTGGAATACTCTTTTGAGAAAATAATTAGAAACATACATCATTTTCATGTAGTTTTGGGGCAAGCAATATTCTTCACTTTCTTCACATTATAAATTAATTCCAAGATTGAAGATTTTTCATTGTGTTTGAAATGAATTTTCTAGAATTATGTCTAATTTTCAGATATTTTATTTGCTTGCTAATGTGGAAATTCATATCACTTGAAAAATCTTAAGGACAAGTAAGCTAAAATTCAGAGTTCCCAGAGAGTTTGACTTCTTTAAGACTCTAACAACACTGCTTAGCCCAGTGGAGAAGTATCTTCCTATCCACCCCAACTCCAGTTAAAGTAAACAAACACTTAACACTTAGTATCTTCCAGGCCCTAAGTGCTCAGAACCACGGAAAGCTACAAAAACATAGAAGAAACATCCCGTTCCCCAGAAGCTTCCAACCCAGTTAACTATCTACAAGGAATTAAAATAAAAGACAACTGAGTAGTAAGTTAGGAATATTACATGCCATGGGGAAGTAGACCAGGGAAGAAATTCCTTTTAACTGGAGGACCCAGGCAAGCCTTGAGGCAGCATGTGGATGGAGTAGAGAGGTGGGTGGATATGAGGAAGGCACCTCTTCACGGAGGGATGGAAGACGGAGGGCATATTCACCAACAACAAAGCTTCTGAGGCTGGATGTGTGTGTGTTGGGGGTTGGGGTGTGGTCAGAATAGAGCAGGAGGGAGGGAGAAAAACAGTAATAGATGAGATTTATTTAGCACCTATTACATGCTAGGTGCATTATACATATTATTTCAATCAAACTTTACAACAGTCTTTTTTTTTTTTTTTTTTTTTTTT
>NW_012148731.1:4458523-4467605 GCF_000956105.1 Propithecus coquereli
ATTTTTAGTAGAGACAGGGTCTCACTCTTGCTCAGGCTGGTCTCGAACTCCTGAGCTCAAGCAATCCTCCCGCCTCGGCCTCTCAGAATGCTAGGATTACAGGCGTGAGCCACCGCGCCCGGCCTTTACAACAGTCTTGAACAGTAATATTCCTATTTTACAGATGAAGAAATTGGCCCAGAAAGGTTAAGAAACTCCTATAAGATCATTTAGCTAGTAAATGGTGAAAGAAATATTAAAATCTAGGTCTAACTTCAAAGCTCCTATTTTTTCTGCTATGCCCTGTTTTCTCAAAGCCCAGCTAAGGATTCTGGACTATTCTCTAGGCATAGGTGATAGAGGAAGACAGAGGTAGTAGCATCACCAGGTATTTCTGTTCAGATGGGGCTCACCGTGTGTCCAGACTGCGCTTGCCCTCCGGGGACAAGAGGCAAATGAGACACCGTCCCTGCCCTCAAAGAACATCATGTGTTTTTGTGGGGAAGCACAAACATTAATGGACACATTTGTTGTAAATACTATGACAGCAGTTTGGGCAGAGTGCTATGAAAATACCCTTCCAAGGAAAGCTTCCTAGAGATGTCACTGGGCTGATCAGGAAGAAGAATAAAGTTGAAGGAGGTAGGAAAGGTTATTTTAGGCAGAGGAAAAGAACAGTCTGAAAACAAAGGTAGGAGCTGTCACGGTGCATATATCTGGATATAGGAGAAAGGACCGAAGGCCACAAGGCTTGAGAATGCCTTGCCGAGCTGGTCTGTTCTAAAGCCTTGAGTAGCCCCTGAAGAGCCGGATCAGAGGAGTGATACGATTACATGATAAATTCAGGAGTGCCTTGTGAAAGGACGGTTGGAGGCAGGTAGAGCAGCAGCTGGTTGGCAAAGTTTAGGTGGGAAAACCAGGGCCTGCATAAGGACAGTAGTAAGAGGAATGGAGAAGTTGGATTTGAGAAAGATTTAGGAGGTAAACTCATCAGAATTTGGTGGCTACATGTGGAGAATTAGGGAGCAAAAGGAGTTAAGGCGATTTCCAAATTTTGGTCCTGAGCAGCTGGACGTGACTGGTAAGAACAACTGCCGGGGAGGAAGCAGGTCTGGAGCAGAGGGGACGGAAAGGTCGCCGTCAGTCAGGCCTGGTGAGGCTGAGGTGCCTGTGGGACACCGAGTGGGGCGACTGAGAACAGTGGGACTTGGATTAGAGCTCTGGGGATAATCCAGACTAGACACAGAGGTTTAAGAGCGCTCAGCATGCAGGTGGCAGGTAGAGCCCGAGAGTGGATCGGATGAACCAGGAGCGCACGAAGAACAAGGAGAGTGGTGACGAGGAAAGGCCAGAAGCAGTGAGATCAGGGAGAAGGAGGAAAGAGTAGTTAAGATAGCCAAGGCAGGAAGCCCAGGGATGGAGTGACAGGTGACATCCAGTGTGAGGAGACGAGTAAACAAGGTCAGAGAAGTCTGCACCTAGAGGGGCACAACGCAAGGTTGCTGATGGAATGTCTGGCAGGCTGACAGGAGACACAGTAGCTGGGGTTTAGAGAGATGAAGTAAAGACTACGAACATAGATGGGGGGTCTCAGGATGCTTAGCTGGGCATGAAATAGCACAATGGCTCAAGGGAGACACAAGGTCAAGAGAGCCTTGTTTTTTAAAGGTCAGCAGAGACTTAATGTGATGGAGAAGAACGAGTAACAAGGGGAAAATGGCAGGGTCCCCAGAGAAGGTAAGTGATGAAGGAGGGGACCCTGAGGAGCGAGGAGGGGTATGTGAGCACAGGTGAAATGTGGCTTGGCCAGAGCAGCACCGTGTGGCCTGAGAACGGAAGGGGCTTTCTGTTAGTCAATTTGCAGAGGAAAATGGGTGCAACTGGCATGTGAGGAAATCAATTCTGATCCCTTCAATTTTCTTAAAGTGGGAGGCAATGGAATCAGGCTACCAGAGGGGACTGGGAAGATGGAAGCAAGCAGATTTGTAAAAATTTTGAGGAAAGTATTTGGAGAATTTGTTGGGCAAATGATGGAGTGGGGGATTGAGTTAAGACAAGTAAAAGGAATTTTCAAGTGACATTAAACACTCGGCTAATGCTGGAGACCAGGAACTAAGTCATGACAAAAGTCTACATACATGAGTGATTTTTCCTCCAGGAGATCTCAGGAATTTCCGAAATATGGAGACAGAAGTGGGATGATCCAAGGGTGAGGTTCTATCAGACATACACAGTATGTGCAGCTGAGGATGCTGGTGACCACCACGGACTTCTAGTCTGGGAAAGGAAGAAAGAAATTAGAAATTAGAAAACTAAAGGTCTCAGGCCAAAATAAAGGGATAAGGGGAAAGAAGGTGTGAGAAACTGGGGGGATAGGATATCGGGCGTTTAAGATTCCAGGTGTGATGCTGTTCTCAGGAATGACACGGCAGCTGAAAGGAGGTGGCGATGAAGTCGCAAAGGTCAAAATAGAACGAGGCTGAGGTAACTAAAGTCAACTAAGGGTCTGGTGTGGCTTAGGTTAGAGAGGAAGACTGCAGATGAAGCACAGGTCTTCAGTGAACACTAGTAAGGGTGAGGAGGGAGGGGCACAGAGCATGCCCTCAAGGGATGGCATTAGCCTCAAACCACGTCAGCATTAGCACTACCTCTGGTATGATTTGGTCAGAAAAATCACTAGGAAAAGATTCAGGCAATCCAATATTGCATTCTTACCACAATGACAATGCCACTGAAGCAAAATAGTGCAGGGACACTCCTCATCCATTCCTCATGTGGTAAATGGGGTATCTCGATTTAGAATATAATAGAATATAATAACGCCCTCCTCCCCCACCCTGCTCCTATAATTCCCAAGTTTAAAATTGTACATGACATAAGGAAGGAAAGAACTGTGCCCTAAAGAATGCCAAGTAGGTTTGGTGGCAACTCTGTGCTGGAATGTGGTTCGCTGGAGCGTACAGGAGAGAAAAGACGGATGTGTCTTCCTCTTTCCTTGTCTCGCCACCACTTCTGGGTTGCTCTTTTCCTGAGTGACAGCTGTTGAAACCTTGTGGCGTCCTTGTGAAGTCTTCTTGTGTTTACCCTCTCTGGCCAAAGCTCCTGTGTGTTACAAAGGAAAAAACACCAGTAAGGCACCAGCAGCTGGATCATAGATATATTACAGAAATACTTCCAAAAGGAGCTCCAATGTTGAGAAACTGACTGGCACAGAAAACACTAAAACAGGACATCTAATTTCACTTCTAATAGTAATTCACCACCTCGGAGAGGTTAAAAAGTCATCACTAATATGGTAAATCTCTTAAAAAAAAAAAAAAAAGTCTAGTTAGCAATGAATTCTTACCTCCCCTAAGAAACTAAGTGAACACTGGGTCCTGTTTGTAAGCATTAGTCAAAGTCAGCACTGCCCAGATGCAAAGCTAAACAAAGAAGCCGAGATGTGAGTGAGCACAAGCCAGGTCACCTAGGAACGAGGTTAAGAAGGAACTAGAACCAGTTCTGGCGAATGCAAACACTTTGTCCTCTTTCTTAATAGCTATTTGCACACCTGATTGAGGCATTTTACGCACTGTTACTGATTTCTATAACCCCTGAAGACTGGCATTCTTGTTTGATAGCTGAGGAAATGAAGAGTTAAGAAGTCACAAGCCTTTTTTGATGATTTCACAGATGACAAATGGCAGAACCAGGACCTGAACTCAAGTTGTTATGACTCCACAGTCTACTCTTCCTGCTTACTAGTTTCCACAGCTAAGTACTTCCCTAAGTACCTCCGCAGCTGGTCTACCTTCCAAGGCCTGGAACCCTAAAATGATTTCTACTACCAATATCCAAGTTTAAGAGGGAACTTGGAATAAGGAACGGTTCATAGAAATAAAAAAAATTTTTTAAAGTAGGAACTAATGTTTTTGGTTTTTTGAGACAGAGTCTCGCCGCCATTTAGGCTAGAGTGCAGTAGCATCAGCCTAAATCATAGCAACCTCAAACTCCTGGGCTAAAGCAATCCTCCTGAGTAGCTGGGACACACACCACCATGCCCGGCTAATTTTTTCTATTTTTAGTAGAGACGGGGTATCGCTCTCGCTCAGGCTGGTCTTGAACTCCTGAGCTCAAGGCATCCTCCCGCCTTGGCCTCCCAGAGTGCTAGGATTATGGGTGTGAGCCACCGAGCCACCACGCCCAGCCAGATCTAATGTTAATAATCAAGTGCTGAAAAAACTTCAGCCACCTTCAGTAGCAGCTTCAGTGTATTAATTTGATTTTCCAAGGCTAAAAATAGCCCTTTTATACTGAGTGCTGTGAGCTTATCCCAAATACTTACAAATTTACCACTTTTTTTATTTTACCTACTCCCTTTTCATATGGTAATTAACATTTAAAAAGCCACACACTGGGTGGGCACTTCATGTTCTGTTCAACTTTTAAGTTAGAGTTGAAATGACCCTTTCTCATGAAGCCTTTTACCTTGCTAGGCTAGGATAGATCCTCTATCCTCAAACTCTCCACTTCCTCCTAGGATTTCTACAACTGAAAATTAGATAAGTATTTGTTAACTGTCTGTTCACAGCTGATCTCCCCTCTGACCTGCAGACTCCATGAAGACAGGCAAGCCTGTCTTGCTCATGTCTATCTTGCTCGTATCTTGTTCTGTATCTATCCCTTGCATTGCGGGCTCTGGGCAAATGCTGAAGGAGCAGCTGGGTTCACCTAATCCCCTCTGGGGCATTGCTCCTCTTTAACAAACAGAAAATCCCTATCAGAGAAGTTACTGCTCACTTATAAGTTCTTCCTACTCACCTGCCTTACACGCACAAATACGTAAGTCAACTTCCTGCATTTCAACATTGCAGTAAGTGTGGCATGAAAACAAGTATGGCTATGAAAGTTACCATGGATAAAATAAGAATTTCCAACTCATTCTGTTCAATTATACACTCCGCATTCCTTGGATAGGCAGGTAGTAGGAACAACTGTAGTACAAATAAGTTGATTTAACTTCTTCTCTGGAGGGCACTGCACTAACAAAGTAGAATAAAAACCAGAGGCTAATTTATTACTAAAGATTTCAACTTTCTTTGTATTTATAGGTAGTAACCAGGTTTATTCATCATAATAAACCACTTGGCCTTAGAAAAAGAATTTGACTAAGACCTTATAAAAGAACAAAAAATAAAATAAATGGTGTTAGCTTTACAGACATGAGACCTCACCTATCAACACAGTTAGAGCATGTCAACATAATTTAAGCTCCAAATCTAATAAATGCACTGATATGGTGGGAAAAAAGTATCCCTTTAATAGCCCAGGTTTCAAAGATTACACAACCAAGAACAACACCTATAGTTTAGATGATTAAGAAAACTTGTAACCTACAGTTTTTCATTTAACTTGCACGGACTCAAACTAGGGGCAACTAATCTAAATGCACATACATGAATTTTCACTCTGATTTTTCTAAACATTTCATCGGAAACTGGGCGTGGGTATGGATAGAACAGAGTCCTACCACCCAAACTTAGAGGTTTCGCAACCTAACAAAAGGCAGGAAAGTCGAGCATTCGCTTCAGCCCCATCATTCTTCACCACCTTGTCAGGTGATCCTGAGCAAGTGTCCTCTCTCAGCTGGTTCCCTTGTCTACAAAATGAAGAAACTGGACTAGATACTCCCTGCCCAGCTCTAACAATCTTAATACTGTAACTGATGAAGAGCACCAACTTCCTACTTGAAGTAACTCCAAAAGAACTAGACATTGGAACAAATCAAAAATCAATTTCATGAGGCAGCCAAATTAGTTTGTGGTAAGGGAAATTATTTAACATGAGTTCATTGCCCGAATCAATCCCAGTATGTTAGAAATAGAAATATGGCAGAATCAGATTTAATAATCACCCTCCCTATAATCGATAAATGAGAAGATACTACCTTGACTAGGCAAGAAAGAGAGGTACCAGGCATCTTTTAACATCCTTTATTCTTCTGCCCACTTCCACTCCTCACCCTCCCCACATGCATCCCTTCCTAAGTTACATGCTCTTAAACTCAAGTTTGGGAATATAATGGAAGATTCAGAAAAGCAACCATTGGGAAATGAAGGTGAGGAGGTACCAAAGGAGCTGTCAGCTAACAGTCCACATCTTTGCCCTGCTTCTGTCCTGATCGGCTAGGCAAAGGACATATTCCTGGAAGGATATTTGTCACCACATCTCCTCAGCCACTAGTGAGCTCTGATTTCTTGGAGATTCTACAAAACTGTGCACAACTGTTATGCTTCCAATATTCTTTCTTCCATAGTTTTGACATTCATTTTCCCAGTAGACTGGAAGCTTTGTAGAAAGTTGGAGCTTTTGAAACATTTTGTTACATGAATCAAAAAGCAGGTGTGAGGCATTAAGCTGACAGATACAGCCATGGCCTTTGCCCAGATAGGTGGGAGGATAACAGCATGCAAACATTGCTGTAAGAGAAATAACGGTCTAATTAAGTGACAATAATTATTTCTCGTTGCAAAAATAAAGGGATTCTAGGAGTTCAGAAGGAACACTCACTGGCCCAATGCATTTTGTCCAAACGGAACAGAACAAATGCAGTGAAATCAGCCCCACCCTTAGAATCCCATGGTTTTCAAACTGCAATTTAACCTGTCCTTTTAAATTGATTTTCACCTTTAGCAGCAAGTGCAAGAAGGCTAGAGCCAACACAACACAATGTCTTTGCATGTCTAGTCGTAAGATACCCAGAGTGGAAGACAAGAATATCTCCCACTGCAGAAAACTTAAGGCCTGCCTAATAGAAGTCACCTACTCTGGGGCAAGTTTCAGAAGCTATTTCTGGATCAGGTGCTAGGATAGCATTAGGGAGCATCTTAGGGCTTTCTGACCTGCCACCCTTCCCAACAGCTTTACTCTTTTTGGCTTTCTCCATTTGATTACTTGACTGTTAACACCTACTGATCTATGACTCATTTGCAGGCTGTCTAATGAGCACTTTCCCTATTTCTCTTACTCTTTTGGTATCTATGGGGAAGTATCAACTACTTGCGAAGACATTTCCTCATCAATTACTAGAGAGTGGAGAAAGTGAAATTAAAAAGCATTAAACCACATAAAAATTCTCCCATAACTGGTTTTCATTTATGGGGGGGGGTTTATAAACTATAAAGCCAAAAATGACTTAATTGAACAGATTTGACTTTGCCTAACCATGTGGGTACAGCACTCCCAGGGGAATTACTCAGGTTTTGAAGCATAAGAGAAAATGATTTAATTTTTCACTCTTTACACTAACACTCTCAAAAATCAAGCCCAATGCCACTTAGAAATAAGTAGAGCGTGAATTATATGTATAAAGTCACCTTTTAGCTAGAGTATATAAACTTTCCCTTAATATGTTCCCAAGAATAAGGCAGCTTATTTTAACAAGTTGGATCTAAGATTAATGTATTACAGTTCAAAATAACCACAGCTTCAAATACATGAACACTATTCCAAAAAAGTAAACTGTTGAGAATATTCAACAAATTCACACGGGTGTTAAATTGGCCAAATGAGGACAACAAAGACACACCTTTCCAACTTTTCAATTTGTCATGGTTTTTATTAAAACCAGAAAATCTTTATTTGCCTTGCTTTAAACAAACTGTCAGATCGACCAAAAGAATGGATAAGAGCAAAAACGCCTCACTGCAATGTACCTTATTCAGGAAGGTTTGACTCGCCAATTCGTGCCAGACAAAAAACTAGACTCTGTGCAAGAATAATGGAGAACATACAAAAAAAAATGTAGAATTTTCAATGACTGAAACAAATGCAAAACCTGCTGGGTATTAAGGAGGAGCATCTACAAAGTGAGAAATAGGTGAAGACGGTGGGAAAAGGAAACAAAGACTGGCTGGACAGCGAAGAAAGCAAAGCTCGGATGGAAATTTTAGAAGGTTATAAACAGCAAAGCCACAAGACAACAACCACCAGGACCCTGCAGCTCTAAAGATCTACGGGGGAAACAGGCACTCAACGGCTCCGTCTCAGGTTTCCGCGGGTCACAAAAGAATAACGGACATCCTCCCAACGGTGGACCGGAGCTCCGCGCGGCGCTTCCGCCGAGCCGCAGCCGTCCCACCCCGCGCACCGCCCACCTGCACTCGGCCCCGGGACCACGCCGGGCGCTCGCGGCGAGATGCGGGACGCCGCCGGACACGGTCCTCCGCTGCCCGTCAGCCGTCTTTGTTCGCCTGGCCCTCCACGTTCACCCCGCGGCCATCGCCCGCCCGCAACCAGGCGCCTAGAGCAAAAGCCGCCCGACGCGAAAAAGGAAGCTCAGGCGTTTCTCGTCAAAGCAGACTTTATTGGGGCAACGGGGCCGCCCCGCGCACGCCGGCCGCTCCCCGCACGGCCCCCGGGCCGCCCACCGACCTCAGCCCGGCGCTCGGCAGGCCCCTCCCTCCCTTCCGCTCAGTCCCCCGCCCCCGTGGCGCTCGGGTCTGCGCGGATCGCTCACCGGCTCCCGAGGCGGCGGCTGAAACGGCGACGCCCCGCTCCCGAATCCGACCCGAGCCTGAGGCGGCGGGTTTTGCCGCTGTTGCACCGCGGAGGGAGGGAGTCGCGCGACACGGAGCAGCGGGAGGCGGCGTCGGCGTCGGCGCGCTGACGTCACGCGCCGCGGGCCAGCCTGCGCGCGTGAGGGCCGCCCCACCCCCTGTCCCACCGGCCCCAATCCGGGAGGAGCCCTGGTGAGTGGGCGGGGCCGCGGCGGCGAGCGGAGCAGATCGATTGGCAGAGAGGGAGGAGCGAGGTGGGGCGGGCCGAGGCCAGCGCGGAAGTCTCGCGAGGCAGAGCCCGAGAGGAGTGTGGCGGCGGCGGCGGCGGCGAGATCTGGGCTCGGGTTGAGGAGTTGGTATTTGTGTGGAAGGAGGCGGAGGCGCAGCAGGAAGGGGGAAGCGGAGCGCCGGGCCGGAGGGCGGGAGGAGGCGCGGCCAAGGCGGGCGGCTGAGGCGAGGCGAGGGGAGGCGGGGAGCCGGGACAAGCAGCGGCCGAGCGAGCGCGGGGCGCACCGAGGCGAGGGAGGCGGGGAAGCCCCGCCGCCGCGGCCGCCGCGCCCGCCCCT
>NW_012148731.1:4468890-4525505 GCF_000956105.1 Propithecus coquereli
GGGGGCGGGGGCGCGTGGGCGCCTCCGGGCCCTTTTGCTCCCCACCCACCTAGCACCCGGCTGGACCCTGCCCGGGCAGTTCCGCTCCCCCAACCCCCAGGCGTCGTCTGCTGCGGGGCGGGACTTGGTGTTGCACGTAGGGCTCGCGTGTGCAGGCTCTGAGCGGCAGTTGGAGCCTGTCACCGGCGTTGCCAGTGAATTCCTCGCTTTTTCAACCCCCAGCAGTACCTAGTGGAAAGGGCCTACGAATCCTAGTTGACCGTTCTCAGTCCTTTACGTTTTGGGAAACCATTTTTCCTTTTTCTTTTTTTTTTTTTTTTTTTTTAAAAAGTATAGTTTTTTTGTAAATAGGTTGGGTTAGTTTACACTACTGTGGACGCTTGCCACTAAATTAATAAAATTGGATAATTTTAAGCCTTGATATGCTTTTTACATCATAGAAATCTATGTCATTTTCCCTGTGAAAAGGATTCTAGAAAGCGGTTTTGTTTTGGTTTTTATTTTAGTATTTTAATAACTGCTTTTAAAGAAGGCCAGAAAAACTATCTAGGGTAAAATGAATCTTATCTGCATGTATAAAATCTTTGGTTTTTGCTTTAGAACTATGGAAAGGCTATTATCTCATGTCAGTATCTGGTGTGTCAGTATTTGCTGGTTTTTTCATGTCGGTATCTTATTACTATATTCATGTGCTACCGAGCTAAATTTGTGGGACCCTAAATAGACTGAGAATAATCCTGACATAGTTAATCTAACACCTGTGTTGACTAAATTTAAATGGTAGAGCTATTCCCCCATGATTATTTTAAAGCTATTTCATAAATTCTCAGAATTGGATGGAGGCTCAAAATATGGTGACCTTTGAGTATTAAAAGATTGTTAAAATTTAGAGGAATGAATGAAATAGAAGGTGAAAAGGCTGGACTGAAAAGCTGGTTTGGTTGTGTCTAGTGAAAGCCCCAAAATGAGATAACTAAAGCTGGATGGATCTGTGATTCAGAGAGTCCTGAGCAAAGGGATCAAGGTGCTGCCAAATCTAATATGAAGTGGTTAACAGGCATTGGATTCAGAGTGTCTTGTAGTTTGAGTTTAGCAGGAGCTGTATGTTTAAATGAAACATGACTACTTTAGGGCTTAATAGGTATCAAAATACATCTTTCATGTTTTGGTGGCTCAGAGTGATTACACACTGTTCATGTTGGAAATAAAAGCCATAGTTTTCCCTTAATAGGAATGGAGTAAGGGAGGGGATCTTAGTTATTGGTGAATTTACAGAATTCAGGATAATGTTTGAAATTGGATATTTAGGTAATGGTAAAATAACCACATAAAACTAAATTTACTTTTTCTCACAGTGTAGTCATAGTGGTTTTAAAGCAGTTTAGATAGCCAGCATATTTTACATGTTCTGCATTTTATCTTACCAAATTGCTAACCCGCTTTCCCAGATGCAGACACTCGGTGTGTAGGGTATGGCTTTGCTTGATGAAGTGGTGTGATCAGGTAAGCCAATTATGGGAGAAAGTCTGAGGGGCCTGACTAATGGGAGTTAATACACACTTAAGTCGGCATTTAAAGGTCATTACTTCTGTGCAAGGGTTATTTTAATGTCCATTTCTTTAATGTGTTGGTTGTCTAGTGTGTTACAGAGTACTCACATAAAGGTGGTTGTAAGTATTTGATGGCAATAACATAGGGTGGCCTGTTTCCTCAGACATATTTTGCGGTAAACTATCCCCTTTCCTTGTCATTGTGGTTTGGAATTATTAATATTACCAAAGAGAAACTAAAGAGTTTGTGCTCAATCATGCATGTCCCAAGTTCAAATTCTGAAAATAATTTCGTCTTCAGAACTGGAATGACAGGGTATAATCAATAACAAGTGAAGAGGTAAAAGCAGGCTAGCTGTTAAGCTAAATTCGTATGTACCTGTTCATTGTGGTAGGCAGTGTGTTGATTGCTTTGGGATACTTGCTCTCATTTGATCCTAGGCAGGAGAGTGTTAAGTGCACTGTAGTTTCACTAGAATAGATTGGAATGAGCTGTGAAGTAACAAAAGAATTTTTTTTTTTTTTTGAGACAGAGTCTCACTCTGTTGCCCGGGCTAGAGTGCTGTGGCATCATCCTAGCTCACAGCAACATCAAACTCCTGGGCTCAAGCGATCCTACCGCCTCAGCCTCCCGAGCCCCTGGGACTACAGGCATGTGCCACCATGCCTGGCTATTTTTTTTTTGTATATATTAGTTGTCCAGATCATTTCTTTCTATTTTTTAGTAGAGACGGGGGTCTCGCTCTTGCTCAGGCTGGTCTCGAACTCCTGACCTTGAGCGATCCACCTGCCGCGGCCTCCCAGAGTGCTAGGATTACAGGCGTGAGCCACCGCGCCCGGCCTCATACACGATATTCTTGAGGCTCTAGTTACTTGTCAGCACCTCATCCTTTTTTTTTCTTTTTTAAACCAGTTTAGTGGGCATCAGCACATTTGTGGAAACCAAATATTTGGATTTTCTGGGTTTCTTTTGCTTGTATGCCATCTTCCTTAAATCTCCCACAGAGTAACAACACTCTGTGGTGGGCATCTTTTGAATGGAACAGCAACAAAGGGATCTAACAGATTTATGGTATAGTAGTTTCGGGCCTTAGAGGTTCCTAGGGTCCTTAGAGACGCAGTACCTGTTAGCAGTCACTCCTCCACATTACCCCTCTTCCTGGCCCCTGGCAACCACTAATCTACTTTCTGTCTCTATGAATTTGTTTATTCTGGACATTTTATACAAATAGAGTCATACAATATATGGCCTTTGTGTCTGGGTTAGCATGTTTTCAAGTTTCATCTATGTTATAGCATGTACTTCATTCTTGTGACTGAATGATATTTCCTTGCATAAATAAACTGGCAGGACCTTGTTTGTTTATTTTTAGAAAGAGGCAGGATCTTGCTCTGTTGCCTAGCCTAGCCTCAAACTCCTGGGCTGGCACTGCAGGCCTGTGCTACCAAGCTGAACTTCAACTGTGTTTTGAATATTCTTAATCAGTTGCTTTAAGTCAATGTTTACTTTGGGTTTTTCCCTTAACATATAATTAATGAACATTTCAATGTTGACAGATTTAGAGCACAGTTCTATATATATTTTCCTAGATGTTCATCACTATTATATAGAAGTAATTTTGTGTTTTGTAGAGCTAATTATAAACTAAACTGCTTAACTAAACCATTGGGTTGAGTAGGGAAGCTAGCTATAAAAGCTGAGCATTTAAAATATTTAGTTTCGAGAGAAACCTAGGTGGCTTTAAAATCCTGAGGTTTCAGGTGTTTAGAAATTGTGGCCTTCTCTAAGGCTGTTGATATTTTAATTACTTCAAGCAATTAATTCAGAGTAGGCATGCGTAACAGTGCACGAGTCTATGTGAACTGCTACATGGATGTTTGGAAACCTGGATGCAGCAGGTCAAGCCAACGTGTCTACAGCTGCCCCCACCTTGTTTCCATTTCTACAAATACATTTTGTGAGGTGGGGGCCAGCTGTGTGCATGCTGTCTTGCCCATGGCTTATGAGGATGGCACACGGGCACAATTGGGGCTTGAGGTGAGGTCTGACCACCCCCCATCCTGTCCTCTGCCAGCAAGTGCTGGTAGCCCAGACAACCTCATGCCCTAGGCAGAGAACCCCTGTTTGGACCTTGTTGGGGTGGGGGGTAGTCAGACCTCACCTGAGCTGTGACCTCCTGAGAGTGGACAAATAAATTGCTGAGGGAGGGGCAAAAATAATAATTACTATCTTCTGTTAGACTGAATATGGAAGTGCTCTGAGCTGGATTAAACAAACCATTTAAGACCAGAAATCCAATGCTATTAGATCAGTAAATTGAAAGTCAAAATGTATTAAATTTTTCTCAGTTTCATTGTTCAGAAAATTTGGGTTTACTAAAAATCACTAGTTGTGACAGTTTGACATTCCTCTGTGGGGTTTTCATTTACTTTTACTGTGCCGTTTATCACTAAGTAGAGATGCCATCAACATAAATTTCCATGGAGCCAAACCAGAAAAAAGCCCTCCAAAGTAATCAGTTCAACCTCATGACCTACATAGGGCGGTCTAAGTCACCATGGATCCGGACTCCTTATCTGGGAGCTCTGGAAGAGTCAGCTTACTGATAAAGCCTCTCTCGTGCTGTCAGGCTCTCCAGGTTGTTAACCTTTCCTTTTCCCCTCCCACTACCATCAGCGACTCCCTCTAGTGGGAAAAGAAAAATCCATATCAGGAAAAGGTCAGGGCTCCTGTCCTACCTGCCAGCTAGCATTTTATTTTAGGCTTTTGGATGAGGGTGACTTTTTTTAAAACACCCATGCCAGACGCCCACATGGATATTTACAGAACATATTTCTGTTTGTTTTCTTTGTTTTTGAAGTTTGCTTAACAAGGTCAGTCAGTTTTAAGGCTGGGAAACTTAGGGCCTAACAGATTATTAGCAAAACAGTTATTTCAGTGAACATTTCTTAATATCTATATTCTTTTGTTTAACTTTTGATCTGTTCGGGTGACCATTTTATTCTCTCTATGCTCTTATTACTTCTATGGGAAGAGTAAGCAAAAGTGAAAATTTTGTTTCTAGACTCTGGATGTTTACCAATGAGTTGTAGTCAATGGTAATATAGGAAAAACACTCAAACCTTGTTTTTTAAAAAAATTTTCATTGAATCATGATTTGGATGTCAAAGATAACAATTACATTACTGTGAGTAGAATATTAGGAAGTCGTAGGGAGATCGTGAAAGTTAGTTGACTATTGGATAGGTTTGTACTTTCATATGTTTGGTGGACTTTAATTATAGTACATAAGGGGGCCATTTCCTACTTCTTTTTTTTTTTTTTTTTTTTGGAGACAGAGTCTTGCTTTGTTGCCCAGGCTAGAGTGAGTGCCGTGGCGTCAGCCTAGCTCACAGAAACCTCAAACTCCTGGGCTCAAGCAATTCTTCTGCCTCAGCCTCCCGAGTAGCTGGGACTACAGGCATGCACCACCATGCCCGGCTAATTTTTTCTATATATATATTTTTCGTTGTCCAGATCATTTCTTTCTATTTTTTGGTAGAGACGGGGTCTTGCTCTTGCTCAGGCTGATCTCGAACTCCTGACCTTGAGCTATCCACCCGCCTCGGCCTTCCAGAGTGCTAGGATTACAGGCGTGAGCCACCGCGCCCGGCCCATTTCCTACTTCTGAGTATCTTGTGTTAGTAGGTCCCATTCCGCTTAATTTCATAATTATTAATAACAGCCTGGTGGGATTTGGGAATCATACTAATAACAGCATCATATTTCCTCTCTGGGGGCATTGATCTTGGCATGTCTTAACTTCTGACCTTGCGGTCTTTGTAAAATGAGTTATTGGAGTAGCCAGATCCTTAAAGTCATATTCAGTCTTTATAGTGAAGAAATTCTATTCCTTTACGTGTTGCTATGTGACAGTAGAAGGCAATTTCTTAAAGCATACTCTCTCCAGTTTTTTAAAAATTCTTTGTAGAGATGGGGTCTCTGTGTTACCCAGGCTGGTCTTAAACACCTATCCTCAAGCAATCCTGCCACCTTCACCTCCCAAAGTGCTGGGATTACAGGCATGAACCACTGCACCTGGCCTCTATCCAATTTTAAAATGATCTGGCAAATGAGATATTAAGAACTCTCTTGAGTAAAATTCTTCCCCTGCCAGCGCCCCCAAAACAGGGTCTGGCGATACTACCCAGGCTAGAGTGTAGTGACTATTAACATAGAGTACTACAGTCTCAAACTTCTGGCCTCAAGTGATCCTCCCCCCTCAGCCTCCTGAGTAGCTAGGACTATAGGCATGTGCCACCATGCCCTACTTGAGTAAAATTTTTAATAACCATTCAGTTACTCTAGTTCTATGCAGTGGTTTCAGATATGGTTAAACATAAAACTACATCAGTGGTTACCTGTGATGGACTCTTTCTTATGGAAATTCCCCTCCTCATACAGAGGACGCTGGTCTGTTGGAGTTTGGCCCTGTTTCTTCTAGGAGAGTGTTGAACTTCTAATACGATGGAATTCTTGATAAATAATTCAGTGAATGAATGGATGGAGTTTATGCTATGAGGCAGAATCATGGCTTATAGACCAAAATACTATTCTCGTTTATTCCTGTGTAGGTGGAAAAGAAGTGTTAGGGATGGGGAGGAGGTGGAGACAGGTTCTGTCTGTTTTAGAAACTGCATGGGCTTTAGAGTCAGTCCTAGATTTACATCTCAGTTCTGCCACTTAACTCTGCTGCTTTAGATACATGGCATTTCTAAGGCTCGGTTTCTTCAACTGAGAACACAGGGTTTATACCTTAAAGGTTTTGTTTGGATTTAAAAATGTGATAATTGCTAGCATGAAACAGGTACTTCATAAATGATAGTATCCTTTCTTAAGGTCTTTATTAGTAGGGAAAAGTGGGAAAACAGCCTATGTCTGATTTTTTTTGCCTGTTGCTTAGCAGTGAATCCCAAATATTTAGCTCTCCCCCATTGCAGTGAAGGTTGGGGTGATGGCAATGGTGAATAGATAATGTCTTTTTTGCCAAAAGTAACCTGTAATGGCCAGACCAGAGTTAATGGCCTAAGATGGAAGAAGGTGTGGAGAAACAAAATCTAGCCAAAAGATACATGCGTATGTAAATAGGTAAATATATAAATTGATGAAAATAGAATGTCATGTTCACAGAGAAAAGGGAAGCTTTAGGATCAACCTTAATGAGCTTCCAGGCAATCAAGATAAAAAGGAAATTATATTACGTTTATCTGCTCCTGAGATGGGAAAAACTTCTAAGGACATCAAGCTTTTCTTAGGACTGAATTTGAAAATGAACTCCTTTGTATACAAAGGGGACCACTGAGTGGTCCTACACAGCAACATGGCATTTTCTAGGGTGTAGTGTCAAATTTCACGGTGTTGTTTTAGTCTTAGAGCTGCCAAAGATATAGTATAAAAAATGTAAAGCCTGAAATGTAGCCTGGTTGAAGATTCATAATTTTCTAATGTTCTTTACATGCTTGCTGTAGTTTGTTTTTAGAGTTCAACATTCTGTAGGATCATTAAGCCTGATGGCACCAGATCGCTGAGGTCCCAATTTCAGGGGTCTAAAATGGAGGAAGAAAAGTCTATTAGAATCAGTGAAATAAAATAATAATTTGAGGCCGGGCGCGGTGGCTCACGCCTGTAATCCTAACACTCTGGGAGGCCGAGACAGGTGGATCACTCAAGGTCAGGAGTTCAAGACCAGCCTGAGCAAGAGCAAGACCCCGTCTCTACTGAAAATAGAAAGAAATTATCTGGACAACTAAAAATATGTATCTAAAAAATTAGCCGGGCATGGTGGTGCATGCCTATAGTCCCAGCTACTCGGGAGGCTGAGGCAGAAGGATTGCTTGAGCCCAGGAGTTTGAGGTTGCTGTGAGCTAGGCTGACGCCACTGCACTCTAGCCTGGGCAACAGAGCAAGACTCTGTCTCAAAAAAAATAATAATAATAATAATTTGAGCGTGGCCGTTTTGTGTGAGCAAGGTTTACCTTACAAATCATAATTAACTTAATATGATTAACATGCTGTGGTAAGTTGGATGATGGCTCTAAAGATACCCAGATCCTAACTCGTAGAACCTATAGATGTTACCTTATTTGCAGGTGTGATTGAGATGGGGAGAGTATCCTGGATTATCCAGATGGCTTCCAAATCTAATCACAAGAGGAAGGCAGAGGGAGATTAACTATGGAAGAGGAAGTAGGAGAGGTGAGGACAGAAGCAAGAGGTTGGAGTGATGTGAAGAAAGATTTGTGAGCTGCGGAATGCTGGAGCCTGCAGAAGTGAGAAAACCAAAGGACCAGGTTCTTCCTCAGAGCCTCCAGAAGGCACCCACATAATGACTTTGTAGCTCTGTGGAATTGATTCTGACTCTTAAGCGTTCTGGCCTCCAGAACTCTACGGGAATAAATTCGTGTTTTAAGCCACCGCTGTACGGTGGCAACAGGAAACTAATACATATGCTAGCATCCCCTGTGTACCTCAGTCTGCAGGTACTTGGCAAGTCCCTATTATATGCAAGCCATAAGTCCCGGTATTCCGCTTAAACCTAGGAGGGAGGGGAAGTAGAGTAAAGGTTATTTGCACACTCCAGACATAGTGGTTGGCATTAAACATGTTATCTTGTTTCGGCCTTGTACGTGGTATTCTCATTATTTAATAAATGAGGAAACCAAGCAAGGTTGAGAGTGGAATGAAAGGCCTCTCAAAGGAAAGAGATCTTGGTCTGGGTTTTGGAGAATGCACTGAGCTTAGATAGGTTATGAGAGGAGGGCTAGCGGGGAATGTTATATAATTATTAAGTACCTGTTATAAGGCACTGAATAACACTGTGGGAAAACCAGTTTGGTTGGAGTGTGCAGGGCAGATGAGACTCCATTTTTTGACCTCACTGGACCTGTAGTGTTCCTAGCCTTTCCATTTAGTTCCTTAGTTATATCTTTTTGATTGTAGATTGTTTTGAGTCTCTTGCTTTGCCACTCAAACTAGACTGGGAGTGATTCTTTAGTAACATAGAATGAAACTGAACAGCTGGAAGATAAGGATGGGCCAGGGACTTATTTTACACACACACAGACACACACCTTTTTTTACCTTTTGAATAGTACCATATGCAAAAATAGAGACTGAAGTGTGAATGAGTTAGTTGTACTGCCCCATTTATGGGTGGTGTTGGCTAGATTTGTTTCTCCATACTTTCCATTTTAGGCTATTTAGCTTTGGTCTGGTTGTTCTAAGTTATTTGCATTTAGCCGAAAAGTTGGTAAGCACTGGAATCACCTAATCGACAATTTTGGCTAGAAGTTCCCAGCATGACAATTTCTCCCCCTGCCACCTTAACCCTTTGAATCAGTGACTTGTATTCTCAGCTATTTTCAAGTAGGAATTCTGAGATTTGGCTTTAATTTGCCTTGCCTAATTATATTTATAGAGATGAGGTCTTGCTATGTTGCCCAGGCTGGTCTTGGACTCTTGGGCTCAAGCAATCCTCCTGCCTTGGCCTCTCAAACTGGGATTGGGAGTGTGAGCCACCACTTGCCTTAGAAGCAATGAAACTTCTAAAAGAGCTTAATTAAGTCTGTCCCTTGAAACAATGAGGGGATAATTAAGTCCTGTCTTCAAGGGAAACTCCAGCAAGGAGTATATATACAACAATTTTTAAAGCATATTTAGGTACTTGGCTTCCTGAACATGCTTTACCGAGATGTGTATTCACTATGATGCTGTTGATCAGTAGCATTCATAGCATACTTGACATTCAGAGTGGCTCAGTTAACACCCTCCTCTATACAGCAGACCTTTTTCAGTGGCAATTATGAAATGAAAAGAATATAATAATCGGTGCAGACAGTAAAAATCTTCTTTATTGAACTTTGTATACCTATTATGCCAATAAAAAAAATTTTTTAATGGTACAAAAGGAGAGATGGATTGGTCCTTTTCACCAAGTTATTTTTTTGACCAAAGAGAGAAACTTACGTGCATATGGTCTGTAATGTAATAAATAAAAATTATTCATTTCTTATTTACAGCAATTTCTATTTGGTAAAAACTTTCTGAAGATTTTCTTTTGCAAAAATCGGATAAAATGGCCAAATGACAGCAAAACATTGACATTGTTTGATCTATTGTTTTAATATGTGTCCTGTTTTTGGTAAAAATGAGACAGGTGGTCAAACATTGTCCTTTTGATTGATTCTGGTAATAGAAGCTAGTATCTTTTGTCAGTTTTCTAGCAGTCGTCTTTGCAGTTTGATGTTTTTTCCCTATATGAATGTTTACTTTTTTACATTTTGTTGTTGAGTGGTTCATGACCCTCTCTATAATTTCTGTGCACTGGTCTTCAGGGAATTCTCCAAATTAACTTCCATGTAGAAATATACTGTTTATTAAGGAATAAATCATAAATGTGATAATATGAGGCTTAAATATATCTTATGAGAACATACACTCACTACAGCAATTATTTCAAACTTAGACCAGCAGAAGTTTTTTTTAGGCAAGAATATGTATCACTGACATCGTTTAGAAGTGCAGGTGTACGGTAATAATCAAAAGGAAACTGATTTTTAAATCAGTTTTGTTACGGTTTTAAAATTACGTACAGACCGTGCAGCCCTTTCTTTTCTATGCTTGGGATGGACTGGTTTCACAGTAAGCCACTTGCACTTGCTGTGGCCCTGTCTTCATTAGACAGAACTGGTTGTCTCTCTACCTCTAGACCTGTCTCTGCAGTATCTTTTGCAAAGTCTTCCTCATTTTCTCAATATTAGAAGTGACCAGCCCTCTCCTCTGTCTGGATTCTTTTTCCATAGACAATTCTTACATATTTCTGTGGCTTTGGATGCAGTCTATATGCCAGTGATTCCAACCTAGATTTCTTTTTATCTCCCACACTTGCATATCCATTTGCCTCTTGGAGCTCTGTCCATTACATGTTGCACAGATATCTCAAACCAAAGAGAAACTCTAGATCTTCTGCACATCATCTCTTTACCCCATGTTTCTCCATCTCAGCAAATAACACCACCATCCTCCAAGAAATGCAAGCAAGAAATGTAGATGGCATACTTGCCATCCTTAGTCCTCCCCCATTCATCTGGTTCATTACCTAGCCATGTTTATTCCTTTCCCCAAATGAAGTTTTTGTTTTTATTTGAGACAGCATCTCACTGTTGCTCTGGCTAGAGTACAGTGGCATCATCATAGCTCACCGCAACCTCAAACTCCTGGGCTCAAGCAGTTCTCCTGACTCATCCTCCCAAGTAGCTGGGACTACAAGCATGCACCGTCACACCTGGCTAATTTTTCTGTTTTTTGTAGAGATGGGTCTTACTCAGGCTGACCTTAAATTCCTGGCGTCAAGCAATCCTACCTCGGCTTCCCAGAGTGTTAGATTACAGGAGTGAGCCATTGCGCTTGGCCCCCAAATAGTTTTAATCTAACCTGTTTTAAAGACCTGCTGACAAATGTCTTCCTTGGTAGTAAATCCTGTCATTCGGTAATTTCATTGTCGGAAATTATTTCTTGTTTCAAATAGAAAAATTTCCACTGTAGTTTAATCCTGTTGTCTCTTCATAAAATCCCATCATACCGATGAAAGATCAGCAAACTTTGTCTGTAAAAGGCCAAGTAGTAACATTTTAGATTTTATGGATAATGTGGATCTCTGTAACTAATAAACTCCATGTGCCCTTGTAGTAGGAAAGCAGTCATAAACAAATGAGCATGACCATGTTTCCTATAAAACTTTATTTAATGACGGCATATTTGCACATCAAGGTTTATATCAGTGTCATTCACAATACCTAAAAGGTGGAAACAACCCAGGTGTCCATCGGCAAATGAATGGGTGAACAAAATGTGTGTGTAGATAGGAATATTATTCAGCCATGAAAAGGACTGAAATTTTGAAATGTGCTACAATAGAGGGACCTTGAAAACATGCTTAGTGAAATAAGCCGGACATAGAAAGCAAATGTTGTGTGATTCTACTTATATGAGGTGCCTAGAATAGGGAAATTCATAGTGACAGAAAGCAGACTGCAGACAGGTTAGCAAGGGCTGGGCGGGTAGGGAGAGTTATTGTTTAATGGGCACAGAGGTTTTGTTGGGGATGAAGAAAAAAATTTTGGGTATAGATCATGGTGATGGTTACCCATATTGTGAATGTATTTAATGCCACAGCATCATACACTTACAGATGGTTAAGATAAATATTATGTTAATGTATATTTTACCACAGTTTTTTTAAAAAATAGGAAGGCATGGAAAATGAAAGAAATAAAAAAAGACGGCAGGGTGGATTTGGCCCACTGGCTATAGCCAACCCCGATACAGGTCATAAAGTCTTGTTAGCCTCTACTTTAAGCTTATTTCATACATTTTGTGTGTGTGTGTGTGTGTGTGTGTTTTCTAATTCTTAATCATCTTAGTGATGGTCCTCTGGGTTTTATATATTCGTGAATGTTAGTACTAAGAACTGAGCCTCAAGAAGAATTTCCTCATTTGACTTCTCTCACTCAGAAATTCCATGAGGGCAGAGACTTCATCTTATTTCTGGCTGTTATTCCTGGTGCCCAGAACAGTGCCAGGTATAGGAGGCCCTCGATATGTTTTGAACTAATACAAGGAGTAATTTAGTCTCTGTAAACTAACAAGGGCTCTGTAAGTAATCAATTCCATGTCCCCTTGTAGCAGGAAAGCAGCCATAAACAAATGAGCATGACGGTTTCCAGTAAAACTTTATTTATAAAAATGAAAGAAACAAAAAAGATGGTAGGCTGGATTTGGAATAAATGATTCCTTTATGCCTTGAGTTCGACCTCCTTTCTTTGTTGGCACACGTGAGACATACCCTCTTGCAGTGGGCTGAATGTTTGTCATCTCCCCCATTCATATGTTGGAATCCTAACCCCCAAGCTGATGATATTGGGGGTAGGGCCTTTGGGAGGTAAATAGGTCTGAGGGTGGAGCCCTACTGAATAGGATTAATACCCTTATAAAATGGAACTCCAAGAGCTCTCTAGCCCTCTGTCTGCTTTGTGAGAATGCAGTGTTGAAGATGGCTGTCTGCAAACTAGGGAATGGATCCTTACCAAGGAGGAAACCATGATGGCATCCTGATCTTGAGCTTTAACCTCCAAGCTGTGAGAAATAAATGTTTGTTGTTTGAAGTTGGCTCAATAGCTCAGAGGTTAGAGCACTGGTCTTGTAAATGTTTGTTGTTTAAGCCACGCAGTCTGTGTTATTTTTGTTGCAGCAGCTCATATAGACTAAGACATCCTCATCAGCAGCTTATTCAGACTAGCAGTGATTCTCAACCTTGCTATCATTCTTGTATCTGAAATATAAAACATCAGTGAAGAAAAATAGCTTGCTTGCCCACCAGTGTATTTCTGTACCACTTGAAAGTTTTGGTGCGGTAATAGTTGTGCCTAGGCCAGCAAGATTGGCAGGTGAAGGGGCATCAATAGAGGATAGGCAGCCCTGAGAAAGAGAACGAAACAAAATTCCGATACAGTACAGAGTCGTGGCTTTGTAACTTATGATCAGTAACCACATTTTCTGCCCTTTTCTTTAATATCCAGCTTTTTTCTAAGGCCCCCTTCATCCATCAATGGATAGATATTCCTCATGTGTAAATGGATAACCTTGAGTGTGTTAACCTCCAGTGTTCTTTGTGGTTCCAGACAGGAGGCAGCCGAGCTTAACTGTTAAGCATACAGTTAAGCTTAACAGTTAGGGTTAGACTTCAAGTTCACATCTGCCACTTACTAGCTAGTTAACTCTGAACAAGATACTTAACACATTGACTGCCACACCAGAAAAAAAATTTTTTCCCCTGGGTCCACAGTCTTTTATAAAACAAAACGATCCTTTCTAATTTGTTCTTTTTTATTGTTTTTTGTGCATGAGTTATATGCAATGCTATCCATGTTTTTAGAATTAAATTGTAAATATTAATTGTAACAATAAGAAGAACATCAACAAGTAAGACTTTCATGACCAACTGCAGGGTTTTGCTTCAAGAGGCCCCAGACTTAAAACTAGCAAGAGTTAAGTACAGCTCACATGGCAGTCAATGTGTTAAACTCCCTCTGCCTCAACTTTCTCCTCTAAAATGAAGGAATATATGTGGTTCCTTGTAATGACTTATCTAATATTTTTTAGAATCAAGAGTAGTGGAAGTAGGGAGGCATTTAAAGTTTAAAATTGTTGTTTTCTGTGTTTTTTGTTGCTGAGAGTGGTCGAATTTGATAATGCTGCTTGAATCAAATGAATCTACTTTCTGTCTTACTCTCATACTCTAGCTTTGCTCTGATGTCAGAGCTGTGTGGTAAACAGGTATATGTAGCTTTGGGTAGTGACATCAGTTGTAGAGGTTTGATTTGGTCTCTGGTCTTGCTTTTGAACACTGGTAGAGAGGTAATTCGAGGTAAGAGTTGAACAAGCCAGTTTTCACTTGTGAAAGATCATGTTACTGCTCTTGATGAAACAGACAATTTGATCAAGAAGCAGAAAATTTCAGTTAGCACTGAAAATTTTGGAGTGCCTATTTTCTGCTTTAGGCATCAAAGGTACTAGAAGACTGTCTTTGGCCTCTGGGCACTTCCACTCTAGCTTAAGAGGCAAGGCCAACAAAAATTCAAAACGGAGAGTTTTAGAGTCTGTCAGTCTTATCAGGAAATAATCTAGGAGTTCAGAAAAAAAGGTAGGAATCTGCACTTGGAGTGATAGAATCAACAAACCCTTATAGAATTGGGGGGAGGGGCAGGGGCAGGGCTGATTGATAGCAAAGCCAGGAAACTTAATGAATACCTCCTGTCAGGCACTTGTGGATTAACCTGTGAGAAAAACTGGCTGGTTGGAATACAGAGGGCATATGCAAAAGAGAAATAGAAGGTCAAATCAGATTTGCGAAAATGGGAGCAGACAGCCTAGAACCCAAAAAAGCCAAATTGGAGTAATTTATAGCACAGTTGAAGGGCTTGCACCAGGGATGAAAGTATCTCGGCTGTATTTTCTGTACCAGTTTATGCTTTCCAGCATCACTAGAGTAGAGAGCAGAATTGTGAAAAACAACTAAGAACTGCTAAAGTCATTTAGTTTTGAGATAGTAAAAACTTCAGTTGATGGCAGTGGGACAAAGAGAGAAAACTTACTTTATCAATAGGGTTTGGTGTCTGCGATATAGGAGATTAATTATATAGGGTCAATATGGCTTTTTTTCCCAACCTGTTGGATTTAAGGTTGGGGTACGACATACTAGTAGAGATGCCCTACATTCTTTGAACAGTTATTTATTGAGGGCCAGCTACATGCAGACTTTGAACAAGGCTCTTGGAATACTTGAAATTAAAACTGACCAACCTGTCCGTCCTCGTGGAGCTTACAGTCTAGTGGCAGAGGCTAATGAAAATCACAGCTATAATTACAAATTGCAGTTAGTGGAAATTGTGTGAGTAAAGACCATGAGGTTAGGGTGGGTGGCCTGTGATACCAGTGAGGGACTTGATAATGACCAGTATAGGTGGGACAAGGAGTGAGGGGAAACCAGAGGAGGTGGCTGCGGAGGTAGGCGAGAGGTTAACTAAGAGGCAAAGGCTATGAAATCAGATTTGAGTCAGTCATTGCTGAGTTGGTAATTACCAGGAAATGCATGTGGTGGATAAAAAGCAGAACTCTGACAAGCAGGAGGAGAAGCCAAGAAGCTGAAAATAAGCCAGTCGAAGTGGGATAGAATCAGGGAAGTGCAGTGACGAAGACACTAACAGCGAACTGCTCCCAAGAGGCTAGGGAAGAATGCTAGTATAAAGGTCTGCTGGATTTGGCAGTGAAGATTTTGGTGACCTTTGAGCAGAAACAGGATTTCAAGATTGAGGACAAAGTGAGTAGTTAAGAAATTGACGTGGTGGCTGTTAATTACCCATTTAAGAACGTGGTAGTGAAAGCAGTTTTTATAATTTTAAAATGTATTTATTCAGCTAAGATAATCTCATGATGTGTTTTAGATGAAAAAAAAGATATTGACCATGAGACAGTGGTTGAAGAACAGATCATTGGAGAGAACTCGCCTCCTGATTATTCAGAGTATATGACAGGAAAGAAACTTCCTCCTGGAGGAATACCTGGCATTGACCTCTCAGATCCCAAACAACTGGCGGAATTTGCTAGGTAAGTTATAAGAACTTATCCTTTCTTTTAATTATAGAAAGTGCTCGAATCTTGCCAGCTGTGCTGTTTTTTGCCTAAGTTACAATAGTGGTTTGTAGTCTTTCTCTAGAGAAACTTGTGAAAACAAAAACAGTCAGTTTTATTTTTATTAGTGACCATGCTATTAATGTGAGTGGCAGCATTTTAGATCCTTGTAGACAATAAGATGGGCAAATACTCTTTAATTCCATAATTGACATTGCTTGTGAGTAAATAAAATTGCACATAATTTGTTTTGAAATGGATATCCTTATACTACCTCATGACCTCTTTGTATACATTTTAAACTTGGATGTGTTGTACTGGACTAAGCTGCAGGAGATCTGGGTCTGTACTAGATTTGCCGGCTGACCTCTGGAAAGGATTTCATCAGTTCATATTTTGCTATTTCATCAGCTAAGCCTCCAGCATTTTGTTAAATTAAGCTGCCATGATAAGAAAAGGTCAGGTATTTATGGCCGGGACCCCTATGCCTGTCCAAGGTGAGCAGTCAAGAAGACCTGAACCCACTGGATGTTTGTGTGTTTGTTTTGCAATGAAATGAGCTAATAAACTCTGGAGCAGAAGACCTAATGCCTTTCCATTCCTGGGATTGAATGGAACCTAGACTAGCCCAGGAAATTTAGGCAAGGGCAGGAACAGGAAGAAAGGAATATGTGTGTACTTGCACATTCTAAGAACAGAGTAGGACACCATTTTTCTTTCTCGAGAGCTTACTGGTGGAGGGAAAGAACTGGAATCCCTGGCGTGTCTGTCTTCCCTGCTGGGCCCCTCCTGGCCCTGCTGAAAACAAGGGTGGGCAACTGCTGCCACTGGGATCCTGTTTCCCCACTTGTGCAGTGGGCATAAGAATCCCACTGTGACTTGATGAAGAGGGTTCTTACCCTTCTGTCCTTTTCTCCTTTTCTCCAGTGAAACTACAGCTTTAGAGAATATGTTCATTGATTTATTTCTAATTTATCGTGGCTTAACAAAGTTAAGGCTCTATCCTTTTCTTGATGACATATTCCAGCTTTTATTGCCATTTACGTTTCAAATACAATTATGTGAATCAAATGTTAACTGCCCTTCTCCCCCCAAAAAATACAAATAAAAACTGAATCTGTAGGGTACTTAGCAGTAAGGTTAGAGTTTTTGGACAGATTGAGCCAAGTCTGCCAGTATTCAATGTTGTCATACATTCTTAAAATTAGCCAGCTATTCCTTATGTGCTCAGGATTCGGAGATGGAACAAAGGAATCAAGGAAAGCTTTATGGAGGGGTGGCATTTGATTTGGGCCTGAAGAACATAGAGTTGTGATAGGTAGAGATGGAGGGGTTTCCTGGGAATTAGGGTGTACATGGAAATGATTAGGTAATTTGGAACCAGATCATTAAGGTCCATGTATCCTGGGACCAACCCCTGTGGACTTTTTAGTATGCAGTGGGCAGCTGCTAAAGGTTTTTGAGCAGTAGAGAAGGGGGCTTTAATTTGAGAGAATTACTTTGCAGCTGTCTATCCAGGCTGGATTGTGCAGGTACAATCAGGTAGTGGGAGAGGTCAGTTGAACAAGAACTAATGAAAGCCTAAGCTAGAATTGTGGTAGTCGGTTAGTAAAATAATAAATGTGATAGAAATTGCAGGAGACAATGGAAAAGATTTAGAAATGGATTGACTGTGTATGTAGGGGTGTTGGGGGACAAAAAAGAAGAATCAAAATTGACAAGCTTCACTCCTTAGGTGACAGGGAAGATTGGGAGAAAGCTCTGGTTTAGGGTTCAGAGCAGGCAGTGTTGGGTTAGAGATGCTAATAAATCGTCCATGTTGGACTTGAGATGTTTTTAGGAAGTAAGTTAGGGCTAGAGTCATCTGATAAGGGAAGGAGTGGCTAAAGGCATGAAAATGTTAAGTAATCTCTTTGAGGGGAGAGATTTTGGAAGGAAAAGACCCCAGCATAAAATCTTGGGGGAAACCCTTGTATTTGTAGGGTAAGAGGAACTAGTGACAGCGTAGAAGCATCATTGAGAGAAGTGGGAGGAGACTTAGGGAAGTACAGCCTCACAGTAGCCAGTGAAGAAGTTTCCAGAAGGTACAGGGAGAGGGAGGAATAAAATCTCTTTAGATTATATATTGTGAAGTAATTTACATGGAGGGGCAAAGAAAGGACTGGAGCAAAGTCTGAAAGAGAAGGGGAAACCAGGGGTAGTGAACAGGTAGGAGTAATTAGGTGTTAGTGACCCTTGGCATTGTTCACACTCCCTAGAGAATTGGAGCAGCTGATAGGAGAGCTTGTCCCCAGTCCTCCGAACAGAAAATCCAGGGGCACGTGTCAGAACCTGAAAGCTTCCAGTGAGATAGGCCATCTACAAAAGTGATAGACCTGAACGAGACTTTTCTTCAATAGCAGCAGTTAATTAGGAGACAATAAAACATTGAGAGGAAAAGTTGTTATAAACGTAGAATTCTTCATCCAGCAAAACTGTCAGTCAAATACAAGGGCAAGAAAATGACAGTTTTAGAGACCTATGGATTCGTTTTATGTCTCACCCTTTCTGAGAAGTTATTTGAGGGTATACTACAGCAAAATGAAGATGGACCTCAGAAGGAAGACTTCTGGTGAAAAACAACCAAGAGGACAGCTCTGCAGCAGGCGGGAAACACATTCAATTTAGACTAATAAGTCAGCCAGCTTTAAGAGTTTCTTCAAGAACAGTCAGTGTCATTCTGTAGTGGATAGAATGAGTAAGAAGTGTGGTAGTGCCTATGGCCACACTGCCCTGAACGCGCCCAATCCCGTCTGACCTCAGAAGCTAAGCAGGGTCGGGCCCGGTCAGTACCTGGAAGGGAGAAGTGTGGTAGTGTGGAAAAGGGTCTTATAAAAAAGAAAAGGCAATCAGGAACTTTCCTGAAAAGGGTCAAGGGGCTAGGGCTAAGAAAGCCGTGGCCTAAAAATTGGGCATAATTTTGACAATATGTAAAGAGAGAGGACTCACATGACCTGAATCCAGCAAGAGTCTCTCTTTGGGACTTGGAGCTACTGTTTTGGACTTGTAGAGCAAGAAGTGTAATCCTAGCACTGTTTAACCCTACAGTAAATAGCAATATTTATATACGCAAAATACAAATATAAACGGTGGTTTTTTGTTTTTTTTTAAATCAGCCTGTTAAGCGTTTTATGTATAGAGTAGAATGAAATCTTGCTCTCTTGACAATATGTAAAAAGTAAAGACGCAGAGTTTGGGCCCTGTGAGGTGATTGAGGGTTGGACTCATTCTCATCCTCATTCTGCATAGTATCTCTTGAAGATCATGTTAATCTAAACAAATCTCTTTAATTGGAGGTGGTGGTAGCAAGAAATATTTGATCTGGGTTGCCCTATTTTGTTAGATCTTCACATTTTGAGAATGTGTAACAGTTGAATAGGATTTTCTGGAGGCCCCAGAATTGGTGACTGGGACTCTGAAGACTGAAGATGAAGAGGCACCAAGAGTTTCAAACTGTTGGAGAGCAGACCACATCTTCCTCACTGATTAAGATCCACAAAACTTGCTCTGATGGCCTCCATTCCTCATCGCCTGCAACCCTGACTCACGGTGGCATTGGAGGCCCTGAGCTGTGGGCTTAGGGTAGAGTGTTAGCTGTATTCCCCTCTTCTCCATGTCCTGGAGTGATGGCATGCTGAACTGGACTTGAAATTGACCAAAGAATGTTTTAGGCTCCTGCCACACTCAGCCTAGACTGCTTAGTAAGTCAGTTACAGGTACATTGTGGGCAAAGTATAAGAAGTAATGACTTTCATTTGAAAGTCATGGCATTGGGGAGGTGGGCACTATGGGTGACATTGTTTTTTCCAGATATGTCTGTTTGGTAAATACTTTAAAAAGTAGTCAGCGAGTGGGACTTGAGAAGTTCCATTTCCCAGTTAAATTGCCAACCTTTGTGTGTATTTCATTAACTAAAGTTAGACCTTTGAAAACCTTTGGTCTAGAAAGATTAAAATAAATAGTGGTTAGGGCAATCCCAAATTAGTTTTGTTGTTGTTGTTAACTACTCACCTTGAGTCTTTCAGAGGATTAAAGATGAAATGGGATAATGGAGATGAAAATACCTTAAAACACTTCAGTATCATCCCATGAATATATGCTGTCTATTTAAGAGATAGTTGATTAAACAAACTTTGTTTCATTTGGCTAAGGCAACGTCTTTGCATAAAGAAGAGAGGTGGATCATGCTTGCAAATGGTAGCTGTATAACACAGGAACTTCTGCTCCACCAGCACAGGTCAAAATTGGTGGTTCTGGTCTGGAACTCAACTTAAGCTTATTTTGTAAGGAAGAGGCTTATTTTCATTAAAGAATCACCACTCCAAAAATGTTTTATCTGTACTCCTGGGACATTTGGAGGTTTCAATTAGTTGGAACTTTTGGTTTACACAGTGCTCTGCTGAAATTGTGACTGAAAGTTCCTACAAATTTGGGTTCTGGGCTCTAATCTTCACAATGTTCCTCTCGTATATGCCAGAATAAGATATTATAAATCCAGCATAGGGAGCATATTCTTCACCTTTAGTTGAATAGGAAACTTCTGTGGTTGGGTACCTGGCTCCTCCGTACACATGTAATAGGTTGAGGGGTGCTTCTTTACTAGTGCCATTCTTTCTCCAGTCCCTCAGTCCTTTAGTCAAAAGGGTGGTTTGGAGCACCAGAACCATTTGGGGTGTTAAGCACAACTGGCATGATGTTTTTAAAGAATGAACTCATTTTTAGCCCCAACTTTAACCATAACACCCTAACCCCTTAAACCCTAATGCTAACCCTCACCTTCACCCTTACCCTAACTCTAAACCTAACCATTAACCCTCACCCTAATACCCTAACACTATCCCTACACCAAGCCCTAAAAAAAAAAAAAAAACAAAAAAAACCACTTTTTTAGTGAGGCCCATTTAACACGTAGCCAGTGGTAATGATAGCTGTCATTTCCTAAGTGCTTAACATACATCATCTCTTTTAATCCTTGCAACTCCAGTAGCATACCTTTTTACAGAATAAGAAACCAAGGCTGAGAAGTTAAGTAGTTTGCTCAAGGTCATACAGCTAGTAGAAGTCAGCTCCAAGTCATGCATCCCATACTGTCTTGTTCATAGTGTCTATGCTGTTGTCATCATTGTCTCTGGGTTCAAAAAGATCCGTGTAAAGTATCACAGTCAGTGAATGGGAAACTCAAATCTTAGTTACCCCTGAATAGTTTGGGAGGGTTGAGAAGATATTCTTAGTAGTGGTGTATGATTTTAGTCTTTACTCACAAAACAAAACGCTTTCAGCCTAAGTGAACTTTTTGAAAAATGACCTTTCCATTGTTTGCATTCGATTAAAATGTAAAATGTACCAATATATATAGCCACATTTGCCACACAGTTGTGAAGGAGGAGGAGGAGATTTCTAAAGACTACCACACATTTTGAAAATGCCATTTTAAGAAAAAAATACCACTGATAACAAAATTAAGAGTTGGATAAATGGTACACGAGACTATTCTTTACTTTAGTACATACTTGAAATTTTCCATGATAAATGTCTTTTAAAAAATTGAGTTCCTGGGAATAAATCTAAGAAAATATATGGTAGGGGCTTAATCCTCCTTAATTCAAGTTTATTAAGATACAATTTTACATTCAGTAAAATTTACCTCATTTGGGTATGTCCATTCTATGAATTTGGACAAACACAGTCATGTAGCCATCTCCACTGTGAGCACAGAATGCTTCAGTGGAATCCTCAAAGAATAAAATTTCTTAATTCGAAAGTTTGAAACTTAGTTCTTTTTTTTTTTTTTTTTGAGACAGAATCTCACTGTCTTGCCTGGACTAGAGTGCCGTGGCGTCAGCCTAGCTCACAGCAACCTCAAACTCCTGGGCTCAAACGATCCTCCTGCCTCAGCCTCCCAGGTAGCTGGGACTACAGGCACGCACCACCATGCCCGGCTAATTTTTTCTATTTTTAGTTGTTTGGCCAGTTTCTTTCTATTTTTAGTAGAGATGGGGGTCTCGCCCTTGCTCAGGCTGGTCTCGAACTCCTGAGCTCAAACGATCCGCCCACCTGGGCCTCCCAGAGTGCTAGGATTACAGGCATGAGCCACTGCGCCCAGCCTGAAACTTAGTTCTTAATGTACATTTTAAAATTAATATTTGAATGGAATAGAACCTTTCATGTGAATCACTGTTGTTTTTCAAGCTGATCTAACCTCCAGGTGGTAGGTACAGTGGCACCAAACTTTTGTCCTACTTGGTTTTGTGAACTTAGACCAAAACTCTAGTCAAGTCCAAAAGAGCTTTAAAAAGAAAAAAAGCACTCTAGGATTTATTGGTATTTAGGATAACAAAAGCTAATCAGATCCCTGTTACACAAAAGGCACTTAAAAAATTATTCACTTTATGTGGTAATAGAGATTGAGTATCCCTTATCTGAAATGCTTGGGACCCAGTAGTATTACGGATTTGGGGATTTTGCATATACATAATGAGATATCGTGAAAGTGGACCCCAAGTCTAAACATGAAATTCATAGAATTTTGTGCGTGAAACAACAGTTTCGACTGTCTTTTGACTGCAACCTGTCACACGAAGTCAGGTGTGGAATTTTCCACTTGTGGCATCATGTCAGTGCTCAAATAGTTTCAGATTTTGGAGCATTTCAGATTTTGCATTTTTGGAGTAGGGATGTTCAATCCGTGATCCATTTACATGAAAGAAAGAACGAGTATTCACAGGGTTAGAGTGAGGGAGGATACCAGACTAAAAATGTTCTAGTAGAACTTAAAGCAGAAATTGTCAAGTACAGTCTTGAACAAACTCCGTGGAGATGAGTAATAGCTACCAGATACATTGTTCCTCCTATACTCTTCCAGGGCATAGAAAATTTAACCAGGTGATTTCACAAGTTCAGGTTTTATAAAGTAACGTGGATCCAGGTAATCCTTTTCCCAGATCACAGTGAAGGAGGACATTGTTTGGGCCTTTGTTAACTTAAAGATGACAGAAATAATCGTTTTTTTTTAAGATGTAATCTTTTGTAAATTAGCTCTTACTGTTAAAGAATCACAGACTTGGTTGTTTACTAAATATGGAGGGGTGTGAGATGGCAAAGCTAGGGAACAAAAAGAAAATCTGTTTCAAAGTTATAAATCATCTCTAGGTTTTCTAGGAGCTCTTAATTTCTCACCCCTCTACCACACACAGATCTGTAGGGAGTATATGGAGAGAAAGGTGGGTTGAGAGGAGATAGCAGGTAGGTAAGTTACCAAATTAGCAGGCTCTCTAGGTAGTAATTTCACACAGGTCTTTCCCAGGCTGTGCCCACGTTAGCAGGACTCTTGTTACACGTGAGCTTCCAAGCCCATGACCAGAAGTAGGATCAGAAATCTCTGTCATTTAAAATAAATGCTCTTATTTTTGGAAAAATTGTAATCTCCCACCCCCACCCCTAAAAGTCAATGCTATAATAAAAATTAAACAATATATAGAATATGTGGTGTTCTCACCTGTCCACTAGGGGCTCCTTCCCAAAGTAACCAGTGCTAATGGTTTGTTGTCTTTCCTTCAAGATACATTTTATGCTTATGTATATAAATCTTCATTTAAAAGGACTATTCTAAAAAAAAAGGACTATTCTGTACCCTTCTTTAAAATGATACATACTTTTTAAGAGACAGGCTCTCACTGTGTTGCCTAACCTGTAGTGCAGTGGCTATTCACAAGTGCAATCATGGCACACAACAGCCTCAAACTCCAGGCTAAAGCAATCCTCCTGCCTCTGCTTCTGGGGTAGCTGGGACTACTACAGGCATGTGCCACCATGCCCAGCTAAAATGATATATCTTTTTTTTTTTTTTTGAGACAGGATTGCTCTGTTGCCTGGGCTAGAGTGCCATGGCGTCAGCCTAGCTCACAGCAACCTCAAACTCTTGGGCTCAAGCGAACCTCCTGCCTCAGCCTCCTGAGTAGCTAGGATTACAGGCGTTCACCACCACGCCCAGCTAATTTTTTCTAATTTTAGTCATCCAGCTAATTTTTTCTATTTTTAGTAGAGACAGGGTCTCACTCTTGCTCAGGCTGGTCTTGAACTCCTGAGCTCAAATGATCCTCACGGCTGGCCTGAAAATGATAAATCTTAATGATCATTTGTATCAGTACGAAATGGACCCATATTGGACCCACTTTGTGTTTTTTTAAGTGGGTGTGTAGAGATGTGTATTTTTAAGATACTCCATGTTCAATGTTCTTTTAAGGCACCTTTAGCATCGCAGCAGCTGCTTTTGGATACCTTGCCCTACCTCCTGCTAGATTTGTCTGTAGTTGTCTAGGCTGTTGATCTTTTATAGTTTTTAAAGAGTTCAAAGGAAAGAGCAAGTATTTGAATCACACAGATCGCAGTGTCATTGCAGGCTGCACCAGCTTATAGCTGTGAGACTGTAGGCAGCAACTCGCCCTTTCTGAGCTTCAGCACCCTTATCTATAAAGTGGGAAGGCTGCGTCACAGTCATTGGCGCTCAGTGTCAGTTGTCTGATCCTTTCTCCTTACAGAAGCGTATTATAATTTTAGTTTTGTTACCTATAAGGAAAGCATGTTAGGGACTATATGATTTATACCAGTTAAGTCTGCCCACTCCTACAAATCTGTCTGTCTCTCTCTTTTTTTCTTTTGATAAGAATGAAGCCAAGAAAAATTAAAGAAGACGATGCTCCAAGAACAATAGCTTGCCCTCATAAAGTAAGTAATGCTAGGGGGAAAGTGTTCATCAAACTGTCAGTGAAGCTTTAGAGAGTTTATAAGAAATTTGCACAAGTCAACCTTAAGATAGTGGGTTGTATCTCACTCTTGGACATTTATGGGATCATAGGCTTGTTATTGAATTTGTAAATTATTTCGAATATTGCTAAAATAAGCTAAATAAAGACTTCATAATTTCCTTCACAATTTTTTTTTTTTTTATAAATTTGACCCTGTTAATTGTGCATTACTAGAGTGGTACTTAATTGTTTTCAAATATAGCTAGTCTTTAAAATAAAAAGGTAATCTGAAAAGTACTTCAAGATATTTGTTGGGGTCTACTTTCAGACTTAACTTGGATGTAAAACTAACAGAATAACGCAAGTATCGCATAGGTACAGAGAAACAAAGGGGGAGGAATTATGAATGGAATAAATAATTTTTAAAAGTTAAAAATTGGAGAAGGATAAAGTTAGCTCATGATATTGCCCCCATACTGACTATGCATTCACAAGTTTTTTGCGTTCTTTTTTAATGATCTTTATATGGAGATTTTAAAATGTGATGATTTTCACTGGGGCCAAAGATAAGCACTTGAAAACAGTTAAGCCTTAAGTGCCTGTCATCTCTCTAGCTTCTCTGTATACCTCTTTCCGAATTAATTTTTTTAAAGTTTTCTTTTACTTATAATTGACACGTAATAACTACATATTTATGGGGTGCAGTGTGATGTTTCAATGCATGTATATATCGTATACCAATTAAATATTTAAAATCTCATTTTCTAAATGGAAACTCAGCCTAGAGGTCAAGGTGAAAAAACTGTGGCTCCCCCTCCTGCCTGTGAAGCTGTCCAGTGGTGACTTGTGCTGTCCTTCTGTCACGCTGTCTTATCATTTCCCCCATTCACCCCATTATTGGGCAACAACTGCAGAAGAAATTGTTAAGGACACGCTTCTCTCGAACACCACACATCCATCTGCCTCCCCCTTGCACTGGTATCAGTTTGCCTGCTTCTTCCTTTTCTAGTGTCTCACAAAATAAATTTCTTCTGTAGTTGCCATTCCTTGGAGACCCTCTTGCTTCTTTCTCTGTCAAGAAGGGGAAAGAGGCAGAGAGAGAAGAGGGAACAGTAGGCGATGGAGAATGACAGCCCATTGTTGCAGCACAGAATACGGGGCCCACCAAAGGTAGTGGTGGACTACCGTCATTTTAACTCCATTTATTTATCAGTGCTTCTGTTACTTCATTTTGGGGGACATAGTTGGGTGAGGCGGCTGTGGTGTAGCTGGAAGCCAGGGTGTTGGGTTCTACTCCCAGTTTGGCTACTACTAGTTGTGTGACCTTGGGCAAGTCTACTTAAAGGCATCTATCTCTAAGCCTCAGTTTCCTCATCTGTGAAACAAGGGTTTGCATTAAATGATAAGTACTTTTCTGCTGTCTGTTTTTGTCTTAGATTATTGAATGTTCTATTGTAATACGAAGTAAAATTAAAATGGGGGGGTGGGGAGGTTGTTTTGTTTAAATATGTCAGTAAAGGCTGTTAAGTGGTTGAATCCTTTCTAACAGTTTGCAGTGTGAACCACTAAGCTTCTTTCTCTGTTTTAAGGGCTGCACAAAGATGTTCAGGGATAACTCTGCCATGAGAAAACATCTGCACACCCACGGTCCCAGAGTCCACGTCTGTGCAGAATGTGGCAAAGCTTTTGTTGAGAGCTCAAAACTAAAACGACACCAACTGGTTCATACTGGAGAGAAGCCCTTTCAGGTAGAGCCAGTTCCTTCTCCCCTCCATACTGCCTTGCCCTTCTGAACACAGCAGGCGAGGGCAGTGTGGTGACGGCACAGGAGGTGCCAGCCCAGAGTCAGGGTCTTATTTTTGCTCCTTAATGAGAAACAGAAATGGTCTCCTGCTGAGCCACAGGAGCAGTTGCCCAGCCTCTTGACTCCCCACGTGTGATCTGTGGTACTGGACACAGAATGTATCGGTGTTTGTGGAGCGCGCTTTATGGCAAGAGAAAAACAGCATTGTTCAGGAATAAACCTAAAACTAAGTTTCTAGTTATATTCACTGTGGGATTGAAGTAATTTATTTTTGGTGGTTAATAGTATATTGAATTACTAATTGACAGGGAATTTCTAAAATTTTATGAGAATAAGTATAGGTAGTATGTTATCTTGTTTTAAGCGTGTAATAGTGAACAGACTAGCAGTGCAGCCAGTAAATCTAACATGATTCTTTTTGGATAACTGACACTAGGAACTTCCTTAATCATTTCTGTTTTACTATTGGCAATATTTACGAAATATTTTCTAGGGCCTTAACCTGATATTTAGGATAATTCTTGCCATTTTGCCAAGGGGTTTCTCTTACATTGTGTTTAAACAATTCAGGAGGGCTATCCATGGGTTTTAGGGGTTGTCCAGCCTGTGGAGTTAGAGATCCCTGGCCACTAATTTTAGAGTATATCTAGAAAGTTTGCCTGGGGTAGGGAGGAAAAGTGTTTGGTAAAATAAATAGACTGTCCTCTACCAAAGCAGTGAGCTTCTGACTTCCCGGTCTGGTCACAGTTGCTGAGTGGGTTGATCTCTGGTCTTTCCTCGACAGTGCACATTCGAAGGCTGCGGGAAACGCTTTTCACTGGACTTCAATTTGCGCACACATGTGCGAATCCATACCGGAGACAGGCCCTATGTGTGCCCCTTCGATGGTTGTAATAAGAAGTTTGCCCAGTCAACTAACCTGAAATCTCACATCTTAACACATGCTAAGGCCAAAAACAACCAGTGAAAAGAAGAGAGAGAAGACCCTTCTCGACCACGGGAAGCATCTTCCGGGAGTGTGATTGGGAATAAATATGCCTCTTCTTTGTATATTATTTCTAGGAAGAATTTTAAAAATGAATCCTACACACCTAAGGGACATGTTTTGATAAAGTAGTAAAAATTAAAAAAAAAACTTTAATAAGATGACATTGCTAAGATGCTCTATCTTGCTCTGTAATCTCGTTTCAAAAACACGGTGTTTTTGTAAAGTGTGGTCCCAACAGGAGGACAATTCATGAACTTCGCATCAAAAGACAATTCTTTATACAACAGTGCTCAAAATGGGACTTCTTTTCACATTCTTATAAATATGAAGCTCACCTGTTGCTTACAATTTTTTTAATTTTGTATTTTCCAAGTGTGCATATTGTACACTTTTTGGGGATATGCTTAGTAATGCTATGTGTGATTTTTCTGGAGGTTGATAACTTTGCTTGCAGTAGATTTTCTTTAAAAGAATGGGCAGTTACATGCATACTTCAAAAGTATTTTCCTGTAAAAAAAAAAAAGTTATATAGGTTTTGTTTGCTATCTTAATTTTGGTTGTATTCTTTGATGTTAACACATTTTGTATAATTGTATCGTATAGCTGTATTGAATCATGTAGTATCAAATATTAGATGTGATTTAATAGTGTTAATCAATTTAAACCCATTTTAGTCACTTTTTTTTCCAAAAAATACTGCCAGATGCTGATGTTCAGTGTAATTTCTTTGCCTGTTCAGTTACAGAAAGTGGTGCTCAGTTGTAGAATGTGTTGTACCTTTAACACCTGCTGTGTACATCCGTGTAACAGAAAGGGCGACAATAAAGCAGCAATCCTAAAGCCAAGGACATGGCAGAGAAAGATCTGTAAGCACAGTCTTATTTTCTTCTGTTGTCCAGAATACTTATAATTCTTGAGCCTCCCAGAAATTGGAAGCTAAATAAAGCAACTCAAGTTTCCTTTATTTTGCACTCAATTACAGTGATTTGTGGTTAAAGCAATGCATGAATATTTTAATACTTCTTACATGTCCTGAATTCTGAAAGCGAGTAAGTAAAGTAACAGGCATCCCGAGTTAAGGAGCTACCTCAGAGTGCCCCTGCAGGCATGTGAGTGAAGCATCTGCCTCGGCCTGAGCGCCTCCCAAGGTAAGGCGCTAGCTGGCAGTGGGGCGCGCAGAGGCGAGACCAAGCCCTTCCATCACCCGGGCTGCCTTCAGAGCAGCTTCAGCAGGCTCTCTAACAGGGAATGCTTACAGTTGGTGGTTATTAGGCTTGAGAGCCTTGTTCCTCCATCCAGTGGAGTCCTTACTAAATGCTAGCAGATGTGGCAATTGGGCGCCAGTAGCTTAATTTCATGCTTCTAAATGGATACTGGGTGCAGATTGGCGAGGTTGATTAGATTATTCAGAAATTGTGCTCAATGAGTACTTTACCTCTCACATTGTGACCTCTTAAATATACGATTATAATTTTGGATTTTCCTTAAGGTTAAATACCAGACTTGCTGAAAATATTTTATAAACTGCCGTGATACAGCAAAATTCCATTTATTCAAAATGGAAAGATACTGTGTGTCTTCCTATGCTATGTATGCTTGACTCTGCAAGATGAATGACAAACTAAGTAATACCATATTTATTTACAAAATGGCCAGGACACCATCAGCTCAAACATGTAGCCCAATCTCTTACAGCTTCTCCATTGGTCCTATACAGGAGGATGGGTGACCGTGTGGCTCTGTGGAGTTTTGAAGTGCCTTTTGAATCATGAATGAAAAATATAACTTGAGGCCCTTTTTTTATTCGTCCAGCATCTGTTATCCATTGGTAGTTTGATGGAACTGAGTTAATCAGAAGACCCCAGCTGTTCTCTGGATAAGCCAGGCTTTGCTGTGTCTGGCAGTCAGGAGCGAGGTAAGCCCCTGGTGGAGATGCCCTTCACAGCTGAGTGCCCTGATTAGAACGTGGGATTCTTTGACGAGACTTGGGCAAAGGATTCCACTGATGTCAGTACCTGCCTTCCCCACTGTCAGGTTGAGCAGTCCCAGTGTGACCGTACTGAAATGTCACCCTAGTTGGTGCCTGTAGCAGGAGTCCAGAGCTGCATCACCCTTGCCCAGCATTATGCTGCACTGAAGCCTGGCCCTGGCACTGTCTTCAGGACCCTGCCCAAGGGCCCACAGCAGAGCACACCTGTGCTGTGGAGAAGTCCTGCCAGCAGCCCTGGGAGCCATGCCATGACGTGCAGGAGCCAGGCTCCCGGTGGAAGGAGGCCCCTCTTCCTCTGTGCCTTGATTCCTAGGGGGATGCCTTTGGCCATCTCTTCTGTCCCTTTCTGTCTCTGAGTGGAATAGTCATCACTCCCCTTGACTGATTTCTCTGTTCACATGTTTTCTCTCAGTCTGCAGAGTTAACTTCTGTAAGGAGTTCTATCTGGGATTCAAAGCAAACTTAATGTACAAGTACCTTGCTGACATAGCACTCTGAATCTCCAACAATAATATAGGAAACTAATAAATGAGCAGCACTATAAAAAGTAGAGGGAAGTCTCATTGGGTTTAGCGTGAACCCGTTTTGCTTGTGGTTAGAATTTATAATTTTGCTAAAGATGTAATTTACTAAAATTTGAAATGGTGTTCTAATAGTCCATTGTCTTGAGGATTAATCTAATTTATAAGTAATACTGATAGACATATTTTCTTACATCTGAGCAGAATAAATGCATGTTTCTAGCATATGTAATATAAAAACTCCAGAGGATAAGTTTACACTTAACAAGATGTTGTTTTCTATTTTTGAATTTATTATTTCCCCCTTTTTGTTAGTGGGGTTGAGAAGGGGGAGCATAATATTTATATAAAGAACTGTCACCCCAGGGTGACATTTATTTTCCAAGGTGACCCTGAACTCATGCTATGCTGTTGGTTTCATATGGTGTTTGTATGCTTTGCCTAGACTCAAGTCCTGGGGGTTTGGGGAAAATCAAGATTTTTTTTCTATTTGGTTTAACATACAAGTTCTTCTAAATGTCACTTATTTTGCTAAATAGTATGCACATTGCCTGCCCATGTTTCTAAGCAGAGTTCAAGTTCATTTCTTTACAAATAGGTGAGTCTCTTCAGTCAGGAAGAAGCCTACCCAACAAGTCATTTGAGAGTTCTTAGGTGGGTTTGCTGCTGCCCCAGTATCTGTTGTTTACACTCTGCCTAGCAAAACTTACCTATTTTAATGTGCCTCAGATCGGTCTCAGACTAGAGTTTATCTGTGGTACAGGGAAACCAGGCCCCCTAAGATAAGTTTTGTGAATTGGAAACCTAACGATTCTATCTATCACCCATTCCTGCTATGGCGGAGAGAAGCGATCACTTCCTGTGTCTCTGATCCTCTGTGATCTGGAATCAGTGTGGCTTAGGAAGTCCTTGTTAGTCTTTAATTCCGTAAGTTCCCTCTGTTTTCTTGACATCTGACCACCGGAGCAAGCAAAGATCCCAGAGGTCAAAACAGTAGTAAGAGCTAAAGCTGCTCACAGGTGTGTACCTGATGGCCACACCGGTGCCATGAGGTTTCCTCCTAACTGCTCTGATGGCCTGCTGAAGCCAGCTCCTTGCCTGTCACTGGACTGCGTTGGACCCCTGGCCGTAGGGGACACTTGTGTCCCTTTGTCCCAGCTCCATTGGCATTAGTGCGATCATAGCGCTTCTTCAGAATTCAGGCCCAGGAGGTCCTGGCAGGTGCATTCCACCCAAACCCAAGACGGGGAGGAAGCTGAAAGTTGAAGATGTACTTCCTTGCGGTTCTGGTCATGCACTTCATAGCCCGCTCTTTGACTTTCCAGAAGGTACCCCACGGTTTCGGAGTCACCAGTGACTCTTTGGCATTTGACTGGCTGGCTGGCTGGCTAGCTATCATTCACCCTAAATTACTGACCTTTGAATTTATCTTGTTACTGCTCAGATGTGGGCAGGTGCCCTGGTTGCCCGAAGATGGTTTAAGTGCAGGCCCTTCGGACAAGCGGCATCAGGCAGGAGAGGGCTGGCCTCTCATCCACAGGAGGGCAGATACAGGGCTAAGAGGCTTTCTGGCATCTGCTCCAGGCCTGAGTGGTCAGTATGGTGCTGGAGAGGACCTTTGAGCTGGGACTGTTTGGAGACTTGGTGGAGGGACAGGTGGCGTGTTGTTCATGCACATTGCCCGGTCCCCCTTAGTAAAACTGGAAGGGAATGTTGAAGTTGTATATTGGCATTAGGTCAGCAGGCAGATCCTACCTCCCACAAACTGGGTGCAAGAAGGCGTGAGCTGCCAAATGGAGGGCTCTGGCCATGCTGGGCATCCCAGCCCCCTTGGTTCCGGCTAGCATTCTGGGAGTCTGCAGAGAGGGTCAGTGTGGTGGCATCTCATTCATCGGAAGTACAATGATTGATTTTCCACAAAGTGGCAAGTTTGATCAAATTGACTGCTCTTCATCAGACACTCAGCCACTGTAAGAAACAGCATTGGGGTATGTGGGAGGGGCAGCTTGCTGTGGTCTGTTCTGTTGGCTGCTCTTGGGGCTGCAGGGTATCTGCATATGTTATGGAGGGGAGATGGGCATCCGTACCAAACAGGATAACCTTTTCTCTGCAACATGCATACCCGTTTTGAGGCTCTGTTAACCTACTACAGATGGTGAGAAAAATTCTGTTTTTGTTCACTTTCTGGTAATTTCTGTAGGCCCTGACTCAAGGACTTAGCATTGTGTCTCATGTACATCTTTTTCTTAAGTGTTCTTTGCCATTTCTGGAATTGTCCTTGGTTTTTCCTTAGCTCATAGGTCATAGACGCAGAAATATTATAGTGTTTAAGGCATCCGCATCAAGCATCAGATGGCTTTGCATCCAGAAAAACATTGATAACTCAGTTTGAAGCACCAAGCATGTGTAACATGGCTCTATAAAATACAATAAATGCATAATGTTAAGCTTTTTAATGCCTGTGGTTCTTGTTTGTTCCTCACTCCTCTAAGCCGCCTCTTTTGCCCTTCATTACACATTAAAGCCAGTGATAAACTTTGCCTGGTCTAGGGGTTGCCAGAACTGCCCGGGGTAGATCCTTGTGGCTTTCCTTTGCGCACGGGAATGGAAACTCTCAGGATTCGGTCTCAAACCTGCCAGAAATGCTTCCTTAACATAGCCTTGCAGCTCCAAGATGGACTGATGAGCCAGAAGGAGTTTTAAGGAGAACCTCACCCACTTTTGAGAAAGTGCAAGCACAGCCCAAACGAAGTTCCTGGGCAGCTGAGCCTGTGATTCTGTCAGCCCTGGAAGCTGCGGAGCCAAAAAGAAAAGCTTACTGACTGGGATGGACTCTCGGAAGAACTCAGGAATACATGCCGAGAGCTACTTAGGATTTGGCCAAAGGCAAAGTGCAGCGCCGCATTTTCCCCCCTGGCTGGAGCCCCGTGTCTGAAGTGCTGTGCTGCAGAGTGAGACTCTTTAATACACGTCACTTTTGTTTTTGCTACTGACAGAAGCGGCTGCTGACAAAACGTTGCTGAGGTGGCAAGTCCCAGGCTCGCGTGCGCCCAGGTGGCCGAGCGAAGGCCCGAGGCCGAGTAGAGCTCTGCTGAGGAAGAGCCGGGGTGGAACAGTGCGCGTTGGTGGATTTTAGATGGAAAGGAACTGAGAGGCTTTGGAATTGCTTTCTGGAGGGCACCCCCAGGTAAAAACGAAACCAGCACCTCTCCTCTGCACTTGCCCAGGTCTCCACCTGGCTGTGCTCACACTTGAGCACCTAACTGTGCCCCGGGTCCCATGTCACTTCATTTACTCCTCCAAACCACCCTTTGAGGAACCAAGGTAGCATTGTCGCCATGTTGTAGGTGAGGAAACAAGCTTAGAGGTTTCCTTGCAAGAGTCCAGGCAGCAGAATTCAAAACCCAGGCCTGCCTGGCTTCCACTGTGCTCCGCTTGCCGTTGGTCCCTCGGCCTGCATGCACCTCCAGCCCCCTTTCAAGGCCGCACACGGGCCTCCCTGTCTCTGGCTTGTTTTTCTGCCCCAGCCGGACGTGCCTCCTGCCTGTGGAAGGGGCCCTCAGGGCTCCCCCACTGCCCACCCGCCTCCGTTCCTTCTGGCCTCAGCGGCTCCCCTCAGGCCTTGTGGACGTCGCCCACCAGACACGTCTAATAACGGGCGTCTCACCACTGCACTCTAACCTTCAGTGGCTCACCCTTTCCTGCTGAAAATCCAGTTTTTCCCACCCTCACAGCTCAACCACGGCCTTCCTGCGTGATTGCTGTCCTGTCCCTCACCTCCCTCTCAAAATTTTCATTTCCAGAGCTTTCCTATCCTGAATTCCTGGGTTCACCCGGACAAATACAGTTACCTGCAACACCCTGTTGTAGGCTCTAATAACATTGCCCCAGTGGCACTTGCGTTACCTGTAGTAGGGGAGACAGTCCCATGAAAGTTGGGTAAGCTAAGTGCTGTGAGTAAAAGCAGTTGGCTGGGGAGGAAGAGGAGGTGCGACAGGTCAGAGCAGGCCTGACACTGTGGCTTCCTCCTGTGCTTCTCACGTGCCAGCCCCAGCCCGTCTGCTCCCTGGCGCCGGCTGCTGCCCACCCCCCGGCCCCTCCCTCCCTCTGTCCCCCACTTCGCAGGAGCTGCTCCTCACCCCTGCAGGTCCTTCCCTCCCACACCCAGCGCCTCTACCCCAGGCTGCCTGCGGGGCCGGGCTGAGGGCGCGCCCCGCCTTCGGCCGCGCGAGGGCGCTGCGGGCCGTCTGGGAGGGCAGCGGCCGCGGGCGGGGAGGCCGTGCGCACGCGGCGCCGGGCGTCCCGAGAAGTCCCGCGCCTCGGTGCCCTCTGCGCGGACACCCCTGCGGCCCCGTCCGCTCCGGGCGGCGGAGTGGGCAGGAAGCACGTGTGGCAGGGAGGACAGCTCAAGGCCTCGAGGGACACGGCAGGGGGCCGGATTGGAAAGGCCTCGGAAGTGGGCGCTTCGCCTTCCTCGCTGCCGGCACAGCACGCTGGGTCATCGGCTCACCTGGGCTCCAGGTGGGGGGGATTCCAGCCAACAGGGGCCCGGCCACAGGGACGCAGGAGGGTGCATCTGTGATGCTCATGCAGGGGAGGGGACACATTCTGAAGGACCCCCTGAGCATGGCCTGGAGTTGGGAGGGAGCCTGGTGCACCTCCAGACCAGAGAGGTGCAGGCCCCTGCAGTACCGCCAGGAATGAAGTGGGCGCCTGGTGTGGGGGAGGGGAGCAGGAGGAGCAGGTCTGAGGCGGGAGGACCGATGAGGACCCAGGTGGCCGGGGCAGGGGAGACTGAGGGCCTTCAGTGTGTCAGGTTGGACGGGAGGGGTGAGGGGGGTCCTCTCTCACCTTCATACCACAGGGCAGCCGGTGGGGTTCCCCGTCACCATCCTCCCTCACCATCCTCCGCCTGATGAGTCCTGAGGCCCCTCCTGCCCTCCCAGGGCCCCTAGCCTCACTTCAGCCCCCACAGTGAGGCCTGCGCCTACCAGCCACGTCCCAACTGCACATCTCCTATATTCTTGCCTGCCTTTTCCCTCTCCATTGCCTGGCGAAAACCCAACCTGGCCTCCGCCCTCAGCCGTCCACCCATTCATTCATTCGTTCTACAGTGGACTGATTTTCCACCCTCTGGCCCTTGCGGAGCTAAGGTAGAAGTTGGGGGGGGATAAGCAAAGGGCAAGCACTGTCACCACAGTGAAGGGAGCTCACCATGTTCCCCTACACCTGCTCCCTGGCCTGTGTCCTGCTGCAGAGAATGCCCCCCCCATCCATGGGGACATTCAAGCCAGAATTCCCGAACTTATCATTCACTCCAACTTCATGGAGCATTACAGCCTGCGCGGTGTCAGCTAGCCTGGCAGAGCATGGCTGGGGAGGGCTTGAGCGCAGCGCCATTTCAGATGGGGAGCAGGGTGTGACCAGGTGGGTGTGGGGAGGCTTAGCCAGGTGGGCTTGGGGAGGCTGGCGGTCCCCATGGGCCTGGGAGAGGTCAAGCCAGAAGGGAGCCAGGCTGAGCCAGGGAGGCCAAGGAGATAGGCCCAGCCCCCTGCAGCCTGTGCCCTGTCTCTGGCCGGGATGGACACTGGCCCCACCAGGCCGTTCCCAGTCCCCAGGTGGGCTCTGGAACCAGCGCATGCATCTGCCTCTCGCTGGGCAGCTGGGTGCCACGCAGTCAGCAGTGAGCAGCAAGCAGCAAGGAAGCCGAGACCAAAGAGCACATAGTGGGTCCTGGCCCTGTCCTCTCTTTAAGTCCCCCTCTGGTGCTTGAACTGTCACTCCAGGGCTGTCTCTCACTTCCAGCCCATTGGCCACCTGGAGTCTAGGGGGCTGGCCCAGGCGGATCCTGCTGCAGGGTGAAGGATGGCACTGGCACGGTGAAGGCTGCGGCCCCAGCACAGACTGGCTGTGTGACCTTGGACGGGGCCCTCCTCCACTGGCATCCTCCTGTGCAAAACGGGAGTGCCAGCACTGACCTTGTGGGCTGTTGAGAGGATGAAGGGGCTGGTGTGCAAAGGGCCGAGCCGTCGTCCCTACAGTCACAAGAACCATGTAGGCAGGGCTGAGGGGGGACGAAGGGGTCCTAGGTGCATTTTATTTTATTTTTATTTTTTTAGAGATGGGGGTGGGGGGGGGTCTCACTCTTGCTCAGGCTGGTCTCGAACTCCCAACCTCAAGGGATTCTCCCACCTCAGCCTCCCAGAGTGCTAGGAGTACAGGTTCCAGCCACCACGCCCACCCAGGTGCATTTTATTTTATGAGAAATGCCTCACTAAAGGCCCCAGATGGTGGTGGGCGTGGCCCGAGGAGGCTCATGAGGCTTCTTTCGCTCTGAGCACCCGAAGTCCAAAGGGACCAAAAGAAAAGGGGAGGGAAGCCAGTGTGTGTGAGGCCCAGGGTGGGCTGGCCTCGGCACTGGAGAAATCGGTAAAAAACGGTCTCTCAGGTTTAGACTTAAAAATGTCCCCCAAACTGCATGGGAGGAGGGGATGCTGCTTTGCTTGGACTCTGAGCCAAGGCCTGGAGCTCCACCCAGCCCCCACTGGGCTGTCCCCTGCTCCCTGCCCCTCCAGGCTTTGAGCCCCCCATCCCATCCCAGAGGCAGCTGCCTCAGCAGTGCCCTTCAAAGCACTTTCCTCTAAGGAGTCAAGGAAGGAGCCTCATAGAAAGTTCCAGATCCCTGCAGAGTTAGTTCTCAGACTGGCTCCTGCCACATGGTTTCACCTCCCTTGACTGCACCCCTGACACCTCCAAAGCCTTCATCTTCTGCCCTTTATTCCCCAGAGTGATCTTGCCCACATGCCACTGGGGCCCTCCATTCTTGGCCCCAAGATGCCCTTTGGCTCAGATACCCCCAGGCAGTCCCTGGGGCCTTTGCCTCCCACTCCACCCTGCCTCCTAACCTCCTGTGGTATCTTTAGAGCAGAGATCAGACCCTGTCACTCCCCTGGGTAAAACCTGCCAATGGCCTCTGGACACAACAAAATAAACTCCCAACTCTGCGTAGTGGCTTGTGGTGCATTTGGATGCAAAGGAGAGGTGGCGGTGAGGTGGCTCACGCCTGTAATCCTAGCACTCTGGGAGGCCAAGGCGGGAGGATTGCTTGAGCTTGGGAGTTTGAGACCAGCCTGAGCAAGAGCGAGACCCTTGTCTCTACTAAAAATACAAATATTAGCCGGGTGTGGTGGCACACGATTGTAGTCCCAGCTACTCGGGAGGCTGAGGCTGGAGCATGGCTTGAGCCCGGGACTTGGAGGTTGCAGTGAGCTATCATGATGCCACCGCACTCTAGCCAGGCCGACAGAACAAAACTGTCTCAAAAAAAAAAAAAAAAAGAAAGAAAGAAAAAAATCCCTGTTGTGGGTCGAATTAAGTTCCCCCAAAAGATATGTGGAAGTCCTAACCCCAGGTAATTGTGAATTTGACCTTATTTGGAAACTGGGTCTTTGTAGATGTTTTTAATGAAGATGAGGTCATACCGGAGTAGAGGCCCTTAATCCAACAGGACTAGTGTCCTCCTAAAAAGAGAGGACACAGAGAAAGACCTCAGGGAGATTGGGCAAAGATGGAGGCAGCGACTGGAGTGATCTGTCATACACCACAGGGCAGCTACCACCAGCAGCCTGGAAGACGCAAAGAAGGGTTTGCGTCCAGAAGGAACCTCGCTGCCTGCTCCTGGATTTCGGTCCTCCAGGACTTCAAGAGAATAAACTTCTGTTGTTTTAGCCACACTGTTTGTGGTATTTTGTTACAGCAGTCCTAGGAAACTATTAATAATACAACCTCCAAGATAACTGTCAAGTGAAGAAAGCGAAGAACAGTCAGTCCCGGGGCCACGCTTTGTGGGGCGTGGACGTCCCCAGCGCTGGGCTTGCCCGGAAGGTGCTGGAGCCCACCCTTGACTCCGGGGGGGCAGGTGGGGACGTTTCCTCTTCACTGCACACCCTGGCTTCTATTTGGATTCTTATTTTTACCACTTCCATATATTAGTTATTCCAAATAAAATTATTCAAATTAGGGAGAAAATGTAAATTAAACTTGTTTAAAAAACCCTCTGCTCCCAGATTTGTTGGTCATGTTTAACGTCCAGCTGTGAGGATGGGGGTGGGGGCCACACCTTGTAGCATTTGCCAATTTCTCCGGGGTTTGCCCCGCTGTGGCCAATTCCGAGCTACCGCAGTGAGGTCACTGAACGGTGGAGCGGCAGGGAGCCAGCACGTCACTCCTCACTTCTGGAGGGTTTGTTAGTGGGACTGAGCCCCTGAGGGGCAGGCAGCAGCAGGGGTTGGTGGCTGCTGCTGCCGCCCTAGAACCCGAAGCGGCCCTGAAGTGAGCACGTCTCAATAAATACTTTGCTTAAATCAGTTCCCAGGAAGGGTCGTGTTGGGGCCTTTCCAGAGAGCGCAGGTGTAGGAGATGGAGGGTGATGGGACGTTGAAGACGTCATGGCCATAAGCCCCACCCAGGCTGTCGCTTAGAGATGCAGCCACCCAGGCTCAGAGAGGTGAGGGGTCAAAAGGGCAGAAGAACCGGATCCAATTGTACTCACCATCAAATTGGTACTAACTGATCAACACTAGGGTGATCACATGGCAGAAATATTCTCTAGGGATTAGGGGGACGGGGGGGGCAAATCTACAACTAAAGGACATGGGGAGCACTAAAGGGAGGGAAGGGCATGCCTTTAACCCGCATTTGGTTGAGGCAAAGACATAAAGTGTAACTATAATGGTTGTACCCTCACAAAACCCTGGAATAATAAATAAAAAAATATAATTAAAAAAAAAATAAAGCTCAAAAAAAAATGATTCTTAAGAACGTTGTAATAGCTTTTGAAAATAAATGGTATGCAATGAAACAAATTTTAAAAGTGGAAAAAAAAAAAAAAGGCCACCCAGCTAGGAGTAGAGGAGCAGGTTGAGACCCGGGTTGTGTCCCCCACCCCCAGAGTGTCCCCTGGTTTCTTTCCGAGGAGAGTGGGGCCAGGGGGACCCCAGGGATCACCAGCCAGCCCCTTCCTGGCCTCCTGCCCCTGGAAACTGGATGAGCTCGATGTCACAGTCTGGCACCTGTGTTTAAACATGGTGCACTGGCCCAGGAGAGCTGGGGCCCTCCTGGGGGAGGCTGGGGGCCCCTCCCTGGTCAGCGGGCAGAACTTTTTGGCTCAGTAGTTGGGAAGGAAAGAGCCTCCTGGCTAGTAGCTGCAGCGGTGCTGGGTGCCCAGGGCTGACTCCAGGAGACAGAGCGAAACTCGGTGGGGTGGGCAGTGAGGCCCCCCTCCCTTTGGCAAACCTCCAGGAAGGCCTCCTCCAGGAAGCCCTCTGGCATCTCTTAGGCTGGGTTAGGTCCAGGAGGTTGAGACAGACACTCCACTCAGACCTCCCTCCAGTAGGAGGCTGCTTCAGGCCCCTCCCCGTCCTGTCCCCCTCGCCGCAGGCCTCCCATTGCTGGGACGGGGGCACTTGCTGGATGGCTGAGCATGTTTACAGGCTTGACATTTTCACCCTGAGACCTTCCTTAGCTCACCTTGAGGATGAGGAAACTGAGGCACTCACATGTATCTGTAATGTACCCCAGGTCACATGGCCAAGCCGCAGGATCCGAGGGCACACAGGCCACCGAGCCGCCCCTCTGACTCCAGGGTGAGGGTGGGGAATGGAGCCTCTTCCTCCAAGACGCACAAAGTGAACCTCACCGCTTAAAAAACCAAAGAATATTTTATTCCCTCAGAGGTTTCTGTACAATAACATCACACTATACAGAGCTGGACTCATCCTCACGGAGCATGGCCCGCCTCCTGGGACACGAGCCACCTTCCTGGGGAGTCGAGCCTGGGGGGCCCGCTCCTGCCCCAGCAGGCACGACTGGCCATCCCTGTGCCCACTACCAGGCCCCCTGTGCCCTCATGGGGACCCCAGGCACTTGGCTGGGGAGTGGACCAACTGACCTTTGGCTTTGTGGCCTGAACTGTGCGAGCCCAGGGCAGGGGGATCCATGCTGCCCTCTGTGGAGCCCTCTGCATGCCCTGGGGACTCTGGCTGGTGGCGGTGGGCCAGGGACTCAGGCATCCACCGGCTGGCCCATGTCCCAACCATTTTAAAGATGGCAGCCTGAGGCCAGAAGGTGAAAGGCTATCCCCTTGCCACAGCTGTATCACAATTTAACTGCGGAGACCACCCCCACTGGCCTGTGCATGCTGCTCTCCCAGGCCCCCAGCTGATGTGGAGCCCCCAGCAGACCCTGTGGCTTCCCGGTCTACCCTCCAGTGGGAGGAGCAGCAGCTGGCCGCGCCGTATGCAGCAGTGCCACATGGAGAAGGTGGGGTGCACTGGCAGAGCATCCAGTCCCGTGACACCAGGAGGCACTCCCAGCTGCCGGCTATCCCTAACAGAGATCAGGGAGGTAGCCAAGAAGTCTCCCTGGAGCTCAGCCAGGTGGAGGGTTTGGGGAGTTAGCAAGTCCCTGGGCAGCCACTAGTGGCTCATCAGAGCCCCCTGGGAACCAGCCTGCAGGACAGCAGCACAGAGGCAGCGGCCAGGATGCCAAGGTGGGGCGGAGGCACCCCCAGTAACATTTCCAGGCAGAGCCATGACTCAGTCAGGCATGGGAATTGTCTCTGAGCTTCCTGACTACACAATGAGGGTATGAGGGTCCCCATTTCGAGACCCTGAGGTCTCGAGACGAGAACACTGAGGCCAGCAGAGTGAAGTCTGTCGCCAAGGTCACCCAGCAGATGAGCGAAATTCCACCCAGGTTTCATGGAATCCACAGCCCACGGCACCTGAGCCAGGCAATCGGCTAAGGGGCCAATTCACGCCATGGCCGGCTTTCTGAAAAGCGATGCCTGGGGAAGCTGGGCGGGGGACGGGCGTCACAGGCTGGAGGGCTGGGCCAGGGAGGACCCCGCAGCGGCAGCGGGCACAGCCTCGCCCTCCGGCCCGGCCTCCTCGCCCCGCACATAGGTGAGCACCACGGTGACAGTGGCGAAGGTGGCGGCGTTGACAGGGAAGGCGCGCAGCAGCGTGGACGCCAGCCCCCGCGTGAAGACGCGCCAGCCCTCGGCCTGGTAGCTCTGGCGCACGCAGTCGAGGATGCCGCGGTAGCGCGGGGCGCCCCGCAGCCCGTCGGCCTGCAGCCGCGACTTGACCACGTCCACGGGGTAGGTGGAGAGCCAGGACGCGATGCCCGCCGTGCCGCCCGCCAGCAGCAGTTTGGGCACCAGCAGGCGGTCGCCCGGCTCGCAGCCCAGCGCGCGCGTCAGCACGTCGTAGGCGAGGAAGTAGACGCCGAAGCTGGGCGTCTCGCGCAGCAGCGTGGCCGCCATGCCCCGGTTGACGCCGCGCACGCCCTCGCGCCGGTAGGTCTGCGCCAGGCAGTCCAGGGAGCCGCGGTAGGCGCGCGCCGCGCCCGCGTCCTGCAGCTGCAGCCGCGTCTTGGCCAGCTCCATCGGGCAGCAGATGACGCACTGGATGGCGCCCGCCGCCGCGCCCGCCAGGAACTGGTTGAGCGGCGAGTCGCGGCCCAGCGCCCGCAGGGTGTTGCCCTGCACGCCGAACACGAGCGCGTTGATGAAGGTGAGCCCCATGAGGGGCGAGCCCAGGCCCTTGTACAGGCCCAGCACCTGCCGGGACAGAGGGGGACAGAGGCGCGTCAGGGCCGCCGGGGTGCGCAGCCCACCTCCTCAGCCCTCCCTGCAGGTGGGGCAGCCCCGCCCACCCCCGGTGCTCCTGAGGGCCGAGCGGAATTTTATCAGAACCCACGTCCCAATTCGCCTTGCCACCGTCCTGACACCTTTTCCCGCTCTCTGGCCTGCAGAGGGTGGCTGCCTGAGGCTGGTTCCCCACCCTTGCACACCAACCGCCCAGGCCACTCACGCTCTCCTGCTTGACGATGGACCGGAAACAGTGCAGGGTGCCTCGGTACTGGGGCTTTTCCACGCTCTGGACCTGAAGCCGCACCTGCAAGGAGAGGGCGCCGTGAAAGGTGGGCAGGCCAGAGCACCCAGCTCCCCTGGCCCGGCACTCCCAACTGCCCGCAGGGTCTCTTGAGGAGGCCCACGGCAGGATGCGTGAGGCAGGGACCTAAGGAGCTTTCTATGGCTTTTGGAATTCCAGGTGTGGCAGGGCCAGCTACCCATGCCTCCTCACGGAGGGGTGTGTGGGGCAAACAGCTACAGGGACAGTCAGCTGGAGACAGGGCAGGACGTCCTCAAGGTCTCAGACGAGTCAAGGTTAAGCCTCTTGTTTTCACTGTGGCTGCACCATGCACTCACAGTGGGGCATAAACTACCTCCCGAGACCAACCCACCATCCAGGTGGCACTTGTCATCCTGCTGAGTGACTAATGTCCCAAACCAGAGCTGATGCCAGAGGAGCTCCCAACCTAATGTCCACCACGTAACTGTCAGGGGCTGGCATTGAGGCAACAGAACTCTTGCTTGGTTTTTGCCTGTAGCCTTTTGGGAGAACAGTGGTCATGACTTAATAGAGTGGTGACAAGAGAAGAGCTGACAGCCTTCTTGGGGACCATGTCAGCAGCTCCGGGGCCTGGGACACTGGTCAGGCCCAGCCGCCTCCAAGCCCAGTGGCCCAGAACCTCTCACATGTCAAAGGGTCCTTTGTTGCCTGAGAGCTTATCTCTGCTCTTGGCGGAGCAGGAGGGACACTTCCTGAACTCGGAATCCGTGTCACGGGGGTGGCAGTAAACTAGGTCACGTCACCATCTCAGGAGCTGGCTCCCCAGATTTGACTCAGGGAAGATCATGATCACAGCCAAGGCCACAAGCGAGCACCCCTGTGCCTGGCAGCGGGGGAGCGGGGAGGGCTCCACCCTCATTATCTCAGGGCATCGGAAGCACCTGCCCTGACGGGTACGATGCCCCCATTTCCAAGAGGGGAAGACTGAGGCTCAGAGTCGTTTTGCAGTGCAGCCTCTCCAGGGACCTGAGCTGCTGTGTGGGGGAGGTGAGGGCAGGGTGGGGTTCTGGCATTCGAGAGCCCTCGCGGGGGAACAGCCAGCTTCAGCCCGGATTCTGGAATTTTTCCAGTTCAATCCACCAGAATAGGTGGATCTTCTATTGGCGAATGCACTCATAAAAAATGCTGTTACCAAAAAGAGTACCGCCTCTGCACCTGAGGCCCTCAGCAGCCGGCAGCCACTGTGCGAGAAACAGCGGGCAGCCGGCGTGCCCTGCCGCGATTCACCCACAGAACCGCTCGCCGGCGGCCCAGCTCCGCCGGCACTTACAGGGCAGCGGCTTTTCAGAGAAAAGCAAAAGCGCCGTTCAACTTCAACAACATGCAACACCGTGAGCTCGGGCTCAGGTGAAGTTTTTGTGACGTGAGGGTTTTCACTTTCCCTTCAGTGTTCTGGGGTCTCTGGTGGCACATTTCTGTTCCTCCTGCAGCCTCCGGCGCTGGCACTAAGAGGGCTGTGGCAGCAGAACAGTGCGAGGTGGGGCTGTCCCTTCCTCGGGTCAGATTTGCGATGCCACCTGGGCAGCGTCGTTAAGTCTCTGCAGGTCGCAGACGCTGTTGAATGCCCGGGTCCTGCCACCAAAGTGGGCAGAGGCCTCTCTCCACTGTCTTTCTGACCCTGGGTCTGTGACAAGCCCTCGCTGTCTGGGACTGGGGGGGACCAAGTCTGGGGGGTGAACTGTGGCCCGATGGCCCAAGTCTCGTGGTATCTAGAGCTGAGGTGCTTAATATTTTGGGGTGACAGGATCTCCTTTGAGGACTGATGGAAATGGACCCACCCCTGGGAAAGTGGTCACTTGCTCACAAGCCCGGGAGGCTTCCGGCTCCCCACGGGCCTGGGAGACCCCCACATGGAGACCCCCAGTCCAGAGGGGTCTGAGTATTCTCAACCAGCCCCACCCAAGTCCCCATCCCAGGACCTGTGCTGGGCCCACACTCGCCTCACACCCTCCCTGTCCCCTGCCAGTCACAGAGGGAACCCTGGGGATTGGGGCGAGGGGGCCGGTTCAGCCGGGACTGACGGAGAAGAGGTTCACCTGGTCTGTACTTACTAGCGCTCTCCGGGGTGAGGCTTACGCTCATCTACAACAAAGTTACACTTTTGCTATGGATGCAGACAGCCCCTAGCTCAGAAAGTAAAGGCGGTTAAAGCAACACAAAATTTCAACATCACATCTAGGGAGGCCAGCCCTTCCCACCCTGCTCCTCCCCTGCCAGGGATGGCCGGCCACCGCTCCGTCGTCGGTCAACATGAAAGCTCACCCTCCCAGACGGAAGCAACTTGTCCCTGACTGTAGTGCCCACTGAAGCAGGACAGCGCGGACCGACATGGACTCGGGTGTCCCCCCGATGTATTCCAGGGTACAGCTCCAATTATATTAAGTTCAAGCCAGGCGAAAGGGGCTCATGGTGTTAGAAGTTTGCACAGTGGAAGCCTTGGGAGAAGGAGGAGCTGCTAGGAGGGTGGGGGCTTCTAGGGGACTGGCCATGGGCTGCTTCTCTTGGGTGGCGGCTTCTGCTCATCTGCAGACTTTACACCTAGGATGTCTGTCTGCGCTTTTCTACAGGTGTTAAATGTCAATTAAAACCAAATAAAAAACAACCATAGCAGAGCCAGGCATAGTGGCACACGCCTGTAGTCACTCGGGAGGCTTAGGCAGGAGGATGGCTTGAGCCCAGGAGTTGGAGGCTGCAGTGGGCTGTCATGACACTGCTGCACACCAGACAGGGCAGTGAGACTGTGTCTCAAAACAAAGAAACGACAAAAAGTAAGTCAATCCCACTTTTGCCAACAGCAAACAATGTACATGGGTGGTCTGTGTGCATTTCTGTTTTGCAGCAGAAGTCATCTGCAAGGGTGGGGGAAAGGATCTACGAAGAACTGGCTTTTTTCTTTTTATTTTATATATCTCTATTATGGTTAAGATTTTTTTACCACCTATACTTTTGTAATAGAGAGCCAACAAAAAATGTGTATGTGCCTGACGATTAAAACACATCTTAAAAATATCGCGTGGCAGGGTGGAGGGTGGATTCTGAGGGCAACGTGCAAAATGTAAACACTGATTTGTGCGGGGAAGGGAAGAATTGGCTTTCCCCCCTACATTTCCCAATTGTCTTTTAACGAGAATATTTAACTTCTGTAACGGAAGGCAGTCCAGACGGCAGGGAGCCTGCGAGTGGGTGGGACTGGTGGGGCAAGGAGGTGCTAACCGCAGCAGGTTTTCTCCCCTTTCATAATAAAAAGTTCGGCTTTTAAAGGCAGGTCTGACCAGATGTGATGCTGGTGGGCCACAGTGGCACAAAAAAAAAAAAAAAAAAAAAAAGTCACAAAGTCACGAATGGATCTTTTCAAAGACCACCCTGCAGGCTCCAGGCAAGTAGGATCTGGGAGCCAGGAACCCGGTGAAGTGGGGAGGGGTCCTGCACCCAGCTGTTCACAAAGGTACTGGCCAAGCACTCAAAGGTGCTGGCCAAGCGCTTGGCAGCTCAGATGGTCGCAGAGGCATCAGGACGAAAGCCTGACAGGGACTGGATGAGGGCCAGATGGGAGCCCGAGGGAGGTCTGGCCAGGCCCGGGGATGCGTAGCTCAGAGAAGCCTGGCCTGTGAGTAGCTGGGCAGAGGTGAATCCGAGGTACTTCTTGGCTGGACACAGCTGTGAGAGGCATTCACAGCACGTGACCACAAAACATAAACATGGCGTCACGTGGAGACCACCAAGCTGTCCTGGGCTGCTCTGGGCTGCAGGTAGGTGTCACGGGTGGCCTGGCTAGGCGGAGTGTGGGCATGGCGGGCAGGCTGCATGCAAGGGCTCTGCCAGGGCCTCGCTCTTGGCAAACCTGTGTTGGGAACTCAGGGGCCGCTGTCTGCCAGGAAAGCCTGGCCCTTGAGCCTCCTCTCCGGACCTGCCTGCTGAGCTGGTGTTTCATTCAACACAAACTACACTGTCGCACACCCGCCACCAGGAGGGGTCTAGACAATCTCTCCCAACCCCTCATTTTGCAGATGAGAACATGTGAGCCCAGAGGTACAGTGACTGGCTCAAGGTCAGGTGTCAAACCAGCTGGCAGAGGGGATGCCAGCCCCCAAATAACACGTTATTTTCTCTGCCAACAAACACCTGGGCTCACTGAAAAAAGAGGAGACGGCAAGTCTACCTCAGGCCCAGCTCGGGTGACACGTCTTGCTTTTGGCTCTGCCTCCCTCCACCGGGAAAAGGTGCCAAGTTCAGTGTTTAGGGCAAGTACAGGTCTGGCCTCTTGCCCGCTGCTTACAGCCTGCCCTGGGTCCCAGGGAACGGCAAGGAAGGGTCCTGGCGTGGCTAGTTTAAGAACATAAAACCCCAACCGAACACTTATTTGGGAAATTTCCAACTGGAGGACATGGATTTCTTGGTTACTGTTCCGGGGCGTCTGAGACTCGGGACTCCCCTTACCACGCTGTGGGGCACATCCAGGGGGAACCGGCCGACTGGGCACCTGCCCCAGGGCCTGACGTCCCAAGTAGGGGCAACCCTCCGCGGCCCTTCCCTGGGTCTCTGGCCACGGACACCTCGCAGGTACACATCGGCACTTGGGACACAACTGCTCACTTTCTCCATAATGACAACTCCACTCTGTGAAGATCATGTCAGTGGGAAATACTGACAAGCGTGGATCTTTCTGTGTTTCTGTATTTTCTCTCTAACTCTCTTTCAAGAAGCCGTTAGGAAGTTCTGCATCAGAACAGCGTGGCGTCCTCGCTCTGGGTGGGAGGAAACGAGCTGCTCAGCACCCTGGGCTCGGCCAGCCAGTCCGAGGATGGACTTGGCCACGAACCCAACGTGGCTCAGCCAAAGACACAGGACAAACCTGCACGGAAGGTTCAGCGTGGCCCAGTGGAAAAGCAGCTGCCACTGGGGCGCAACCTTTATCCTCAAACCCACGCGGAGACCTTGAACGCCGTCCCAGGGCTGTAACCGGAAAGCGGCCTCCAGCCACCCCAACCCTGCCGGTCCCTCTCAAGGCCTGAGAAGAAAACGGTGACGACAGACTCACCTTGACTGTGTCAAACGGGTGTCCCACAAGCACACCGGCCACACCTGGAGGAGGAAAGGGGAACATGTGACCCAAAAGCCTCAGAAACTTGCAGTGCAGGGCGCCAGGGTAGGACGGGGTTCTGGCGGGGAGGACCGGGCAGGAACCGCTGGAGGGGAAGGGACGCTGACCAAGCACCTGCCGGGCGCCGGGCACATCCCACGAGCTCCTGTGATCCTCACGTCCAGTGGGGTGTGTGTGTGTGAGACAGAGACATCCCAAGGTCAAGCCAGCATGTCCTACTCAAAGCTGGCGTCCCATCCCTCGACTGCTGCCGACTGCCGTGGACTGGTCTGGGTGGATGACCATGAAAGTTGTCCCCTGAGAGGCTGCACACGTTGTTTCTGGGAAGTCTCACTGCTCTGAACACCTTCTAGTATGAGCAGGAGGCTTTAGGGATGTTGGACTTTGGGGTCAGACCCTCACCCTGACTCGAATGTTCCCTCTGCCACTTACCAGCCAGGCAAGCCCCCAACCACTCCCGTCTGAGCCTCACTCTCTTCACCTGTCAAGGGTTATCTCCCTCCCCCAGGGGAGCATGGAGGTTAAATGGGGTAACAGCCCCCTCGGGAAACGATGACCCTGGGTCCTGATGCATTGGCTGACACCTCTGCTCCACTCCCCTCACCTCCCAGAAGCCACCCCAAGCCTAGGGAGACATCGTGTGACTCCGCAGTCATGCTTGGTTATTTTTCAGTTCAGGCCCTACAAAAATCCAGCCCCCATCAAAGGACAAAGGTTACCCCTCCGAAACGGCTCACAAACACTTCTCAGAGTCCTGCATGCTGAGCAGGCTGTAAACATGCCTGTGAATGTCGCCAGCACCACTGTGAGTAAGGCAGCCTTGTTACCTATGTCACTAAAGGAGAAACTCAGGCTCAGTGAGGTCAAATGACTGACACTGACTCCCACACTCCCCCCACCCAGAGTTTTACGAGTATGTCTGTTAAAGTTCTCCTTTTATTGCTAATACTGTTTCTGTATCATTAAAACAGCCCACATTTGTTGAATAACAAACAGTAATATTACAACCTGCTAGTTACTGTTCTCAGTTTTGTATACAAACTAACTCTTCCACTTATATACCTGGTAAAAGACTATTAACCCATTTTACAGATGAACAAAGCAAGGCACAGAGAAGTAGTGTTCATGTCACGCAGCTAGGAAGTAGCTGGAGCAGGGATTCAAACCTAGACCTGGCCCTGGCACCCTCCTCGTCAACCACTCACCTCTCTCCTTCCGTGCTAGACTCCGGTGTCACATGAGTGCATGCCCAAAGGTTCGTGGGAGTTACTGTGCATCTTCTTCACAAATTATCCTTCTAATCTTTATATGATACCCTCTTCATGCTGTTAAATGTTTGGACCTTACAATCCACTTTGAAGTAACTTTGCCAATCCCTGCTTTCTCTCAGGTTACAGGTGCCTGGTATAGTTTTACCTAATTCCTTTTCTTTTTTTAATTTTTCACAGACACTTCTCATACCATATAGTTTTGTCCAGCTCTTAATTTTGAACCTTTTCTTACTATTTTGTTTTAGATGTTTCTTGCAAACAACTATAGCTGGGTTTTGTTTTCTAACCCAGTCCGAAGCAGTCTCAGATTTTGCTGAAATAACGGAGGGATCTGACTTTATGCCGCCTTACTTTATGCGAATGATTTGTTACTACTTTTCCTTTCCACATTTTTGACGGTTTGGGCAAATTACTGTTTATCCCCTTTCTGATTGTTAATTTGTAAGTTTGGCAAAGTGTTACTTCTTGTTTCTAACACTCACTACACAGAAACAGAATAAGCACCTGCCACCTGCCCCCGGGACTCTCCGCCCCTTTCTGTCCCAAGCCGCCCCCAAAAGCTCCCATTCCTGCCGCCTTCCACTGACATTTGCCTGTAAACCCTGAGAGGCAGAGTTCCCAGCTATTCCCTCTCCTGCCACTTGGGGTCTCTACTCTGATCAACTGCCATTTACCTGGCGCTTTCCTGGTTATTTCCCTTAGATGTAACACATGGGGAAACGTCCTCTGAATTCTTGCTCATCTGCAAAATACATTTCTTAGTACTGTAAGGGAACAATAGTAATGCTCTGGTAGGGTTCCTGGGCCAGGCAGCAAGGTCTGCAGTCTCCAGTCTCTGGGCTTCCAGGCCTGCAGATGAGAAATCTGCTGCCAATGTGTTTTTCTCCCTTGTCAATAATTCATGTGTTCTGTCAGGAAGCCTCTGAGATTGAATCTGTGGATTTCAGGCATGTCACACCAGGAGATGCCAAGGGTGTGTCTCTTTCTTTAAAGCAACCCTGCCTGGAACTCTGCCAGCCCTTTCACTCTGCAGACTCCTGTCCTCCCTGATCAGGGAAAATTTCCACTATTAATTATTCATCATCTCCAGACCTGCTCCCTCTTCTCCTTCCAGAACCCCTAACGTCCACAGGTGGATGAGAAGACGTCCACCAAGCCTATCTTCTCCTTTGTGACTGCCACCTGTGTTTCCGGTCTTCTGGGACACACTCTGTTTCTTCCCCTTGAGAGCCATCATGTTTTGAATTTTCTAAATTCCTAGTTCTAGAAACTTTTTTCTTAGAGGGCATATGGATTTTCTTGGGTTTTGGAAACCTAGCATTTGCCCAGGGTGTGCCACATGGCCTCCTTTCTCCCTCCAGCTGGGGGCCCCTCTTGGCCCTCCATGCCCCCTGCAGCCAGGCCCAGCTGGGGTCTCCTTCCTGTGGGTCATGCCTCTGGCCCCAGGCCTGCCCAGGTGCCAGCAGCAGCTCTCAGCAGCCTCTGATGGGAGGCGGGAGAGGAGAAAGCCCTTGTCCCACCCACCTCTGTTGGGAGGCCAGCAGGGAGGCCCCACGCGAGGGCTCCAAGGGCAGGCACTCACACTCCCCCTTTCTCCCAACTTGTTTCAGTGCTCCCTCGAGGGGCTTGGTCCCCCTCACCCAGAACACGCCCATCCACAGGTGGAGTAGGCTGCAGAGCCTTCCTCCATGGGGCCGCCAGGCTCCTTTTAACCTCAGTCACCTTGAGAGCCAGGAAGCCCTGCCTCACCGTCTCCCTGAGAGGACACCGAAGCCTACATCACACTGGCAGAAGCAGACCCTGTCTCCCAGCTCCAAAGCCACTGCCCCACATAAGCTGGACTCTCAGGGGTGACCCCTACCCCATGATCCTCTGGGGCTGGAGGGGACCACTGTCCCTGGCACCTGGCAGCAGAGGTGGTGGGAAGAGGCAGCAGGATGGCAGAGCTGTCCTCCCCACGCAGGGGCTGGCCCCAGCTGAACTTCTCTCTGTGCCTCCTGCAGCTCCTGCCCAGGGAAGGGTCCACGAGTGGGGGGAAGCAGTCCAACCCTTCCACCCACAAGGCCTCAGGGATGTTGTCAAGCAAAATGCCTGCCCTGCCTCCCCAGAGAAGGTTAAACACGTGACCCACATTAGGCCAATCTGGGAGATGGACCATCCCCCATCCAGGAATCTGAATCGAGAGCCACCTAGCACTGCCATCAGCCCGCCCTAAGCCTCCGGGCGGGGAGGGGCCCAAACCAGAAGGAACCAGCAGGAGCCTGAGGGGGCCAGGAGGAAGGAGGGGTAGTAGACCAGACCCCACGCGAGGGCTCTGGAGCCTGGGACACAATAAGATCACTGTCCTAAGGGTGGGGGGGACCCCAGCACCCTGGAGCCTGGGGTAGGAGGAAGAGGACTGCAGCCCTGCCCTGTTGGAGGAACATGCAGTTCCTCTTCCTCCCTGGGTCTAGGTTTCTCCCAGTCACATGAGAGGAGTGGGTCCCCAGGTGACTTCTATCCTTATGCATCCGGGAGGCTCAGGCCTGCCCTTAACAGAGCAGTGCAGTAGGCGGGCACCAAGTGTCTGGGCTTGCAGGAGGACCAGGGCCTGGGGCGTGGTCTATACCTAAGCCTGCACACTGGACAGCTCAGTAGAGTGCTGGTCCCAGACCTGGGCCCCAAACCTGGGGCAGGGAGCATGGACATGACTTCTCCCAGGTGGGCCTGTGAGGATGGGCAGAAGGGCCTTTTAGGCAGGGGTGCCTGGGTGAGCGGGAGTTCAGAGACTGCCCACGTGTCTGGGGACGGGGCGGGGTCTCCAAGCAGGCCTGCCCTTAGGAGTATTCCTCCCCCAAACGCCGCGGTTCCCAGGACAGGTACCAACTACGGTGCAATTAGAGGCAACCTGCCCCTCTGGGGAAAGAATCCACACTCCCCAAGAGGTTGGAAGGGGGCACTGACCCGCGGACAGCCCACACGCGCTGGAGCTGGAGGTAGGGAGAAACCCACCGATCTGATCTGCAGCAAAATCTGGGCTTCCCCTCCCGCAGCTTCCAGAGATCTGATTGGGCGACAGGCTGGGCCGTTCTTAAATCACATCGCTTCCCTGGCCACACTCCCTCCTCAGCCAGTCTGGGAGGAAGCAGACCCAGCTCCACGGGCTTGAACGCTCAGCGAGTCAGCCACTCTCCTCCAGGGCTCCTACCCGCGGGCCGGTGGCTGAGGCTCTTTCAGAGCCAAACCCAAGCAGACGAAGAGCGGAGAACAAGGGCAGGTGCCCAAGAGAGACGACGCCGACGTCAGGGCGGGGCCGGACGGACCCCTGGCTAACCAGCCAGCCCCCGGCCCGCGAGGCGCGTCTGCTCACCCCCAATCCTGACGGCTAAACCAGGCTCCCGATTAATACCTGTTGAATAAATTAACCCTCAAAGCCAAAGCAGAGAAACGAAAGGCCAAACGGGGAAGCGCCCACGACCGGGCCACAGGCAGAACCTGGGCTGCACACCCCCAGGCCTCCGGGCAGCGCAGAGGCTCGGCCTCGGTGAAGGTGGCCACACCGGCTGGTCCGGCGCGTCAGGCCCACCCAACGCCCGGGCGATGGCCGCCCCCAGCCGCTCACTGACCCGTAGGGAGGGGCCGCCAAGTCAAAGCGTGACTCGGCCGGGGTCTGACCAAAGCGGTTCAGTGCCCACCAAGGCCAGTCCGCTAGGGGGGTGGCCCGATGGCCCCAACCCCGTGTAGTCGGCTGCAGGGGACGGGGTGGAGTCAGCCCCCAAATTCATGGCCGGGGGAGGGGGCCCTGCTCCCTTTGGGCTCAGGATGAGATGGGGGAGGGGGCCCTGCTCCCTTTGGGCTCAGGATGGGGATAGGGGAGGGGACCCTGCTCCCTTTGGGCTCAGGATGAGATGGGGGAGGGGGCCCTGCTCCCTTTGGGCTCAGGATGAGATGGGGGAGGGGACCCTGCTCCCTTTGGGCTCAGGATGGGGATGGGGGAGGGGAGGGGATGCGCCCCGGATCTCGGCGTCCGCTGGCCTTGGGTGGGGAGAGTGCAGGCAACAGCGGGGCATCCTCCGGGCAGTCCCTGCCTCCGCCAAGCCCCAGTGCTGCCCCCAGGGCTCCAGGCCTCCCGCCCGCGCGTGTCCGAAGGGATAAGGAGACACCTGCCCCCGCGCACCGTGCGCTAGGCTCCCCAGGGCTTGAAGTCGATTTACGCCCACGAGAGCCGCAGGGACAAGAGCCTTGTTACCCCCATTTCACAGACCTCAGCCCGAGGGCGAGCCGAGCTGGCTCCCAGCCCAGACGCCTCGCGCGGGCCCCCCGAGATCGGGCGCCCGGGCAGAGCCGCCTGCCTCCTTACCCCCAGCGCATCCAGCCAGGAAGTCGAGCGCCATTGCTGGGCCCCCGGCGAGGCCGCCCTCCCTCCTCGTCCTTCTCTCCGACCCTTCGCCGGGCTGGGCGCCGTCGGGGACCCCCAGCCGGCCGGCTGTGCTGGGCTCGGCCTGGCCGCCGCCGCCTGGCGCGGAGCCCCGCACGCGCGCGGGGTTGGGGACGGCGGCTCGGAGCGCGAGTCCTCGCCCGCTCTCGCCCCTCGCTGGCCGGCTCGCTCGCCCTCGGGCCGTGCGCCGCTAGCCGCCCGCGGTCCCTCACTTCGGGCCGCGTGCCACGCCCCGCGCGCCGGGCCGGCCGGGCCCCGGGGGACGCAGAGCGCGGCCAATGGGCGGGCGCGGCGCGGGCAACACCCAACTCCTGCGCGCCGTCGCCGCGCCGCATTGGCCGGGCGGGCGGACGTGCGGGCGGGCGGGGCGCGGGAGGCGCCGAGACAAAGAGTGTGCTTGCTGCGCCCGGCCGCGCCGCCGGGCGGGAGAGAGGGCGCGGCGTGCGGCTCGCGGGGTGGCCGGGCCGGTCCCGCGGGAGCCCGAGACCCGACCGTGGCCTGCGCGGGCCCGGCAGCCTCCGGAGCGCGCTGTGCGGGGCCCGGGAACCCCGGACCTGGGTTCGGAGCCGCTGAGCCTCAGCGCCCTCGCCTGGGTAATGGGGACGCTGCCGCGATGACGGACGGGGAGCGCCGACCCCAGGGTCTGCAGGCTCGAACACAACTAGTTGCGAAACTCCTCTGGCGGCGAGTAGCCCCCTCGGGGAGCCCAACCCGTCTCGCTTGCGCGCCCGCCTGGCGGTGGCCTCCGGGACGTGCGGTCTGCTGGCCCAACACCGGGTTCTGAAGGTCCGAGCGCGCCCGGGCTTCCGGCGGAGCCCGAGGCTGGATTTGGGGCAGAGGGGCGCGAACTTTAAAACGGAAGCCGGGCGTAGGGGGCGGCTAGGCCCTCGGGCGACCGCACCTTGCCTTGGCTTGCGGAGTCGCGGGAGCCGCAGAAGCTGGTGGAGCGAGGGAGGTTCCGGGACTGGACGAGAGCTGCGGGACAGAGCCTGCGGGATCGGGGCGCATCACTCGGCGGCGGCCGGGCGCTGTGTGCCCGCAGCGGGCAGACCTCGGGCCGTGCGTGACTCGGAGAGGGGGCCTCGGGTTGGATCCGCCGGCCCCGGGGCAGGGCACCGGGCGGAGGCGGGGGAGTGTGCAAAAACGCCGGAGTCGGAGAGGGCTTGCCTATGGGTCACCTTGGGTATACACGCGGCCCGGCCCGGGGCGGGGGGGGGGGGGTATGTGAGAGCCGAGTCTGGAGTCCCTGACATTCGCTGATTCAGGGGATCCCCCTGGTCCCTCGAGCGGGTCCCAGTCTGCAACCCTCCCCCCGCCCCTTTCCTGGGCGCCTCTGAGGCCGGGAGCCCTGGGAGCCTTCGGGCCGGGCTGGGCACTTTCTCCTTCACAGCGACAGTCACGGCCTTAGGCCCTGCCCAACTTCCTTCTTTAGGGCCTGGAGTCAAGGCCACGTTTCCAGGTTCCAGATCACACAGTTCTTTTACTCAAACGTTACCGTTTCTAAAATCAGGATGGGGCTTGCAATGGCTGTGCATTTCATGGAGGGACAGGTTTTAGAGGTTATGTGTGTTTGGTCCCCGGGGGCTACATGTTGGTGCTTGTCAGTAGTGAAGCCTGGTGATACAGGGGACCCCAGCGGTCATGTGGGGGCTCCTTAATTTACTCTGAGACTCTAAATAGACCATTCGTTAAGCAGAGACCCAAACCCCAGGTCTGCTGACTCCTAGTCCAGTGCTCGTAATGGCTGGTGGGCCCTGAACTAGGGGTCTGGAGGTCTGGGTTTGAATGTCGCCAGCCTCTCTGACCCAGCTGGATGCTCAGTGAGGCAGGTGTTGCGGGGAGAGTGGCCCATGGGCCAGAAAAGCAGTGGCACGTGGGGTCCAGGAGTTGGCTGTGTGGATACTCAGGTGTCTGGAGGCCTCCTGAGGACATGGCGATCAAACCGGACAGCCTGCGTCTGGTCACTTGCCCTTAGGAATGGGGTGTCCCTGGGCTATCTGAGCACTCAGGAGGTAAAGTGCAGATCCCTGCAGCATTCATCCCTGTTTCTGGAGGTTTGGGAGGAAAATCAAGTACTTTAATGGAGCAATAAGTCAGAAAATTATTATGGAAAAATTGATAAAGAGACAAGAATGACTTGCTTTGCTTTTAAGAGAACACACATGCCTTTAAGTTAATGTCATGCTTGGGACAGGTTTCACTGACTCCCTGGGGGTCCTTGGGAAGGGGCCTGGCAGCCTGATAAACAGTAGGCACTCCATAGTTGAGCTTTAGAAACCTCCTTGAAAGAAGGCCTGTTTGGGCAGACCTGCAGGGATCCAGGTGAGAGCTGATGGGGGCCCAGCGAAGGCCACAGTGGAGCCCAGGGGGGCAGGGAGGAGAGGGGTGTGGGCCTCCAGCTGTGCACTTGGCAGGGACAGCTTCGAGGGGAGCCACTCTGGGGAGAGCCGGTGTTCAGGCTGGGCCTGGCCAGTATGTGCGGAACCTTGGAGGGCCGGGCTCGGGGAGGTCCCCCTGAAGTGGCTTGCCACGGGAGCCTCGGGACGTGGGAGCCAGGGGGCTGTCTCCAGCCAGAAGCACATAGTGGACCCCTGTTGTTACCAGATAAATATGTTCGTACAATAAAAGTACATCCTGACCTCCATGGCAGGGCTCCGGTGGCAGTTGGGAAGAGACCAGAAAGGAAGATAAAGAAATCTTTGTGGCAAGTACGAGAGAACGCAATGCCCACATCTTGGAACCTACATTATTACATCAGCAGTGGGCTTCCGTGTCTTGTTCTGTTTCATTTCTGGAGGATAAAATTACAGTACAGAATGTGCTTTTTCAAACTTCCGTGTTCCACGGAGCCCCGGAACAACCCATGCCTGGGGAGGCCGCCCTGGAGGGCTCCGTCCAGCCCTCAGGACCCCAGCCTTTAAGGGTCAGGAACTGTCACGGGCCCCGGGTCAAGCCAGTTCACTGAGAAGTGTGCGTTGAGTTTTTATTTTGTACAGTTTTTATACTTTCTCACACAGGACAGGTTCAGTGCGGGAAAACCAGAAACACCAGCGGCAAGAAGGGAAAGCAAGTTGCCTCTGTTCTCCCCACCCTGGAATTTGTTGAGTTGAGTGAGGGAAGCTGTAGGCGCCCTAGTAGGAGCTTTTGGGGCCTGGGATGGGAAGGCAGGCTGGTGCTTGGGGTGCCACAGTGCGAGCCGGGGGAGAGGCTGAGGCACCAGCTGTGTGGACCTTCCATGCAGGAAGGCTGTGCAGGAGCATGCAGAGTGGGGGCTGCGCACAAGCGCAGGTGCTGGCCCAGGACCGGAGCCGCCTGAGCAGGTTGCACAGGTCCTGGGCAAAGACTCAAGGGAAGGGTGAGCTGTCACCTGTCTCCTGTCTCACGTGGAATAAAACCCAAGCTCAGTGCCGTGCCCTTTGAGGCCCAAGGTGACCGAGCTGCAGCCTCACCCCTCACCTTTCGCCCCGTCTGGTCTTCTCATGGGAGCTCAGCCTCCAAGCTCGTTCCTACCTCAGGGCCTTTGTGCTTGCGGCTCCCCCTGCCTGGGGCCTTCCACCTAGCCTTGCGTGGGTCATCTCCAGAACAGGGTCCCTGCTCAGTTCTCACCCCCTCAGGAGGGGCTTGCCTGACCCTCTGCCGGCTCTAAATGTCTGTGTCCCCCCAGAATTCCTAGATGGAAGTCTTAACCCCAAGGTGATGGCAGTAGGAGGTAGGGCCTTTGGAAGGTGACTAGGTCATGAAGGAATGGGATTAGTGGCCTTATAGGAGACCCCAGAAACCTCCCTCACCCCTTCCGCCATGTGCGGACAGCGAGCGAGCGGGCGCCATCTGTGAATGAGAAAGCGGCCCTCCCTAGCCCCTGGGTATGCTAGCACCTTCATCTCGCACTTTCCAGCCTCCAGAATTGTGAGAAATAAATTTCTGTTCATAAGCCGCAAGTGTGTGGCATTTTTGTCATGGCAGCCCGAATGGACTAAGGGACACT
>NW_012148731.1:4526116-4545065 GCF_000956105.1 Propithecus coquereli
GGCACTCTAGCCCGGGCAACAGAGTGAGACTCTGTCTCAAAAAAAAAAAAAAAATTAAAATTGTCGGAACAGTTCCTCTCTGTTGAGCTGCCATTGGCCTGGGTGAGAAGGAGCTGCGGAGATGCAGGAATGGAGCTCAGCTCTCCTGGGGGGTGGGGGTGTGCGCAGAGCCCGGCCCTGTCCCATCAGCTTGGACTCGAAAGCCGGGGTCGCCTCCCAGCCTGAACGTGGGGCGCTCAGGTAGCCTCAGAGCCCTGCTGAGTGTCCTGGGCCACATTTCTCCTCTCCGGCCCTCTGGGCATGGGGTTCGCCAGTACATCCCTGTGTGGCTGAGTCACCTCCCAGGGTACGCTAAAAAGACAGATTCCCGGGCCTGGCGCCCGACCTAAGGAGTCAGACGCAGGGAGCAGGTGGGAGTGAAACTGCGTTTAAACCAGCCTCTCAGTGGTTCTCAGGTGGGCTTGGGGACGGCGGGTTGAGACCGCCAGCAAGGACGGGTTTGGGAAGCTCCCACTCCAACAGTCTTGCTTTTAAAGCTCAGCTCAAGGATCGCTTGAGCTCAGGAGTTCAAGACCAGCTTCTCTACTAAAAAAAATAGGGAAGAAAACGGCGGGGGTGGGAGCAAAAAGAAAAAAAAAATCTCGGCTCAGTCCCCTCCTTGCCTGTGACCCCAGGAGCCTTCTTTGCCTCAGGTTAGTCATCTGTGAAATGGGCTGGGGAGGGTTCTAGGGGCCAGCGGGGAACCTCACCAAGCCGGGCTCTTCCCACAGCGAGACCGCTGGCTGCGCCTGCATCTGTGTCAGGCCGGCAGGGGAGAGTTAACTGATTAATCAGCTGAAGTACGGGAGGTTTCCCGAGGGCATCTGCCACTGAACGGGTGGGGGAGATACTGGCCCTGGCTGGCAGATGTCCCAAATGGCTGAAGACTGCAGCAAACAGGTTGGGTGGCTTTGCGGTCAGGGGCTGGGGACTGAGCTGTTGGTTGGACACCTGGAACTCAGTAACAACGGCCTACAGGTCTCTCTGGCTGTGAGTCTCGACCCCACCTTCCCAGCAAGTCCCCTCTGGGACTCAGAGGGTGGAGGGCCTGGGACCCCCTGGGGACAACCTCCCAAGTCCATCGGGACCAAATTTCTTTTCTCTCCCTTGAATTTAGTCAACCCCACAGTCAGGACCACGTCGCTTGGGCTTCTTGCATTTCCATTGGTGGGGAACACTTACAGTTCCCCAGTGCCACCATTCCCGTGAGTTGTGGACTCAGGGCATGCTGAGGCCATTCAGAGCATGCTTGATGCCGGCTTTCGAGGGGGCCAAGAGGCCTGAGAGAGGCTCAGACCAGATTACGAGATGACCAGAAACTCAAGATGGGGGTGATATAAATAGACACACGGCTCATGCTGCTTGAATAAAAATAGAGCTGGAGGCCGGGCGCGGTGGCTCACGCCTGTAATCCTAGCACTCTGGGAGGCCGAGGTGGGAGGATCACTTGAGCTCAGGAGTTTGAGACCAGCCTGAGCAAGAGCGGGACCCCATCTGTACTAAAAATAGAAAAATTAGTCAGGCGTGGTGGCACGTGCCTATAGTCCCAGCTACTCAGGAGGCTGAGGCAGAAGGATTACTCGAACCCAGGAGTTTGAGGCTGCAGTGAGCTACGATGATGCCACTGCACCCTAGCCTGGTGAACAGAGCGAGATCCTGTCTCAAAAAAAAAAAGAGAGAGCTGAAAGGGCCTGTGCTTAGGGATTGCCCCAAAGGCCAAGGGAGTGGTCCTGGCCACCTGGTCAGGACAGAGATGGGCCGGGCGGGGGGAACTGAGCGGGACACAGTGCGTGTTTGCTGCTGTTGCCCAGGGCTCGTGAAAGCCAGCTGGGGCCCTGCCATGAGCTGGCCTGGTTGTGCCCTCTCTTCCGGGTTCCCATTGTCAGAGTAGGGGACAGCTGGGTGGGCAGGCTGCCCCAGGCCTATTGCCAGTACAAACAGGCACCCGAAGGGTTAGAGCTCTTTTAGAATTTGTCTAGCAAGTTTTCCGGTCCTCACCAGAAGATGCGCCCCCCCCCCCCCCCCCCGCCCACCCCACCAAAAAAAAAATAGAAAAACAAACAAATAGGCACCAGAGGGCAGTGGCCAGAGTAGTAGGGTGAGCCGGAGATGGCACGTGGTGGGGAGGGGCTGCTGGCAGAGAGCTTGACTGTACTGAGCCCAGAGGTGTGTCAGGCCCCTCCGGGAGTAGGACATGGGGCCAGGGGAAGGGATGGGAAGAAAGCCCCTCGGTGTCCTGGAGCTGGGAGTGCTGCAGTCATTACAGAACCCTGGAGTGGGACTTCTCGTATTCCAGAACCTCTTGCCGGAGCAGGAGGAGTTCATAAGCCGCCAAGTGTGTGGCGTTCTCGTCATGGCAGCCCGAATGGACTAAGGGACACTCTAGAGTGGAGGGCGCTGCAGCATCACCATTGTTCGTTTCTCTGTGTTCACGCCTGTCTTCCATTAGAAGGGGGCCTCCACGAGGGCAGAGCCTTTGTCCCCTTCGCCAACGCCAGACAGGGCCTGGCCAAGGGAGGTGCTCGGTTCTGGGTTTGGGGTGCTGGGGGTGGCAGAAGCTTCTGGCAATGGCTTCGTGCCCAATGGCACCCAATGGGCCTTGGGTGCTTGTGTGTCCCTCCCTCGGAAGGCATCCTGGTCTTCCCTGTCCAGCCTCAGGCAGTCGCCTGCCCTGAATGTGCCAGGGCCCTGCAGGGCCATGTCTTCCTGGGGCAGATGTCCCCCCTCTCCTGGACCCAGAATCTTCCCTCTGCCACCTGACCCTGCTTCAGGCTGTGCCCTCTGGAGCCCCCGTGGCAGGCCTTGGGGTAATTTGTCATGCAGGCGGAGACAATACACTCCGCAGCCAGGCTGGGGCTGCAGGTGGGCGAGGGCAGTATCTGAGTCATTTCTCGGTCCCACTGCCCAGCATGGGGTCTGGCGCAGGAGGGGCACACTGGAATGGATGGACGAATGAATAACTGACAGTGATCAACAGCTTCCTTTCCCAAAACGATCAGATAGGACAGGCATTAGACCCTGCTTTTGAGGCCTCCCATTCCTCAATTTAACCCCCTTGTGCCTAGAATCTGGGTGGGGTCAGAGGGCATCTCGTCCAGGTGAGAACCCTGAGGCACAGGACAAGTGGCCTTCTCCGCCCTTCCAGCCAGTGGACTCCAGGGTTGACGGTGTCCCTGGGCAGGGCACCAAGGGCTGGAAAGAGGCTGGACACGTGGCCAAGAGGAGGTGCTGTGAGAGCAGCCCAGAAAGGGCGTAGGCACCTGGGAACTGGGAAGGGACGAGGCCAGGCTGTGGGTGGGGGCAGGAGCCGGGCCCGCCCCAGACAGCCGGCGCAGGAACGAGTCCCCGGCAAGCCTGAGGCTGCTGTCGGTGGGCTCCCTGCATTTCGATTCTGCCTCTGTCTGGTGGCTACCGTCGGGGCGGTCAGAATCCTTACCTCTTTAACCTGCCACAGGTAGCTGTTGTCCCTGTTAACAGAGAGGGAAACTGAGGCACAGGGGTTGAGTCAATTGGCTGTGGTGTCATCTGTGGCAAAACCGGGCTTCAAATTCCAGGTCTTTTCCTGAATTCTCATCTGCCGCCTCTGTCCAGACCATGGGATCCTCATCTGTAACTCAAGGGTGGTTCCAGGGGGCCAGGCAGTGGGTTTGACGCCTGTGAAGAGCTCAGTGGGAAAGGCAGCATGTAGTGCCTCTTCCAGCGGAGTGGGAGCCCAAGCTGGGGGGCAGCCCTGTCTGTACCCCCTCTTCCAGCGAGGAGGCACAGGCAGGAGAGGCGGCAGTGGACGGCCTGTGAGAACTTTGTAGCTCAGCGCTCTACCCTGGGGCCACGCAGGCTTGGAGGCCCCAGGATGGCAGAGGGAGGCCCGCGTGTCTGGAAGGACTGAGGGGGCTTGTCCCGCCTCACACACGAGGTACGCCCCAGAGACACACCCGCCCCCTCCCAGAGTGGGTGAGACCGCATCTGCCTGGGGCCACGTGGCCTGCAGCGACCAGCTGGGCTCTGTGCAAACCCAAGCAGACCTTGGCAGGGGCCAAGCCCAGAATGTACAGGTGCAGGTGTCCTGGGTACAGGGCTGGCTTGTCCCATTTTAAAGATGAAGAAACTGAGGCTCAGATAGATCACCGAGTGAGCCAGGTGAGAATCTGGGGCCTTCTGACTTTGTTCAGACTTGCCAAGGAGCCATTTTCTGGAAAGGCCAGGGCTGCCGATTTTCTCTGGAGCAGGGCCAGCCCCCAGGGCCCGCTCTGGGCTTCTGAGACAGGATCCATTCTCTGGAGATCCCACTGTCCCTCCTCAGCCACTCCATATCCTGCCAAAATGGCAAAATCTGTCAAAATTAAAAATACGTCAAGTATGTTTGTTTTTTTGTTTTTTGTTGAGACAGAGTCTCACTCTGTCACCTGGGCTAGAGTGCTGTGGCGTCACCCTAGCTCACTGCAACCTCCAACTCCTGGGCTCAAGTGATCCTCCTGCCTCGGCCTCCCAGAGTGCTGGGATCACAGGCGTGCGCCACCATGCCCAGCCAGCCAAGTACGTTTGACCTAGTGATCTCCCCTCGGAAATATGCCCGCCTGAAACACGGAAGGCCCCAAATGGTGTTTCCTGGAGCACTCTCTGTAATAAACTGCAGACAAGCCCCAAGTACCTGCGATTTAATCACAAAGTTAAATCATAACGGTCGTATTTGTAGAGTGCCTGCTGCCTGCCTGGCACAGCTGCAGAGCTTTACAGCTATGACACTCGGGTCCTCCCTACAACCATATGGAGTTAGGTCATAGAATTTCCATTTTACAGATGAGGAAACTGAGGCCCAGGCAGGCTAAGGGATTCATCCAGGTCATGCAACTCGAAGTGGCTGAGCCAGGGCCAAGTTCAGGCAGCCTGCTAGAGCCTCTGGCCCCGTGATTGCTTGGCCATGCTGAGGGGTGCGGTGGATGTGCACAAGAAGGCAGTGGGTCCCCAGGGACCCAAGCAGCAAGGCGTCCAGACACACCGACAGGGAGAGGAAGCAAATGGCAAAACCATATTAGAAAAAAAAATATGGCCAGGTGTGGCAGCTCATGCCTGTAATCCCAGCACTTCGGGAGGCCAAGGCAGGAGGATCGTTTGAGACCAGGAGTTTGAGACCAGCCTGGGCAACACAGTGAGACCCCATCTCTACAAAAAAATAGAGAAATTAGCCAGGTATGGTGGCACACACCTGTAGTCCCAGCTACTCGGAGGCTGAAGCAGGAAGATAGCTTGAGCCCAGAAGTTTGAGGTTGCTGTGAGCTAGGCTGATGCCACGGCACTCCAGCCTGAGTAACAGAGTGAGACCCTATCTCTAAAAAAAAAAAAAAAAAATAGAAAAAGAAAAGGAAAGAAAAGAAAAGCATTAGCATTGGCTGGAATTCACAGGGAGGCGGATCCCCAGGCCTGGGTATGGGACTTTCGCTTTCTGTGCTGGCTCCACCTCTCCTATCTGGATTCGTTTTTCAATAACATGTAGTTATTCCTTTAGTTTCTGAAGACAGTTTGAAAAAGAAAAAAAATCAAAAGCAGAAGTGCATTTTGGAATGTGCCCACCCTTCCACAGCACCTGGGCCGAAAGCCCTCCTGCCCAGCAGGGCCTGCACTCCCCGCCGCTCCGGGCCACGCTTGGGTTACTTGTGCGATGTCTGTCGCCCCCTAGAGGACTCCAGGCCTTCCTCGCGGAGGCCGGGCGGACAGGTGCACAGAGCGGGTCTTGGGGGCGGGCGGAGGCCTAAAGTCAGCCTGGACAACAACAACAGGAACCCGGCCGTCGGAGGGGTGGCCCGAGGCCAGTGGGCACCGGGGGGCTCCCCCTCCTGCCATCCACGAAAGAGCCAAGGTCCACTGCCAGTTGGAGAAATGGACGCAGAGAGGTCACGCACTGGCCCAAGGTCACACAGCTGGGAGAGGCAGAGCCCTGGCCCAAGCCCAGGCTGAGGGCTCCTCCTCCGACCCACGTGGGACTCGCCCCTGGCCAAGGCCACAGCTAGTCCTCGATGTGGCCTCCCTCGAAGGAGGCTGGGCAGGGTCCGGGCAGCTCCATTCTTGTTCATGCTACTTTTTTTTTTTTTTTTTGAGACAGAGTCTCACTTTGTTGCCCGGGCTAGAGTGAGTGCCGTGGCGTCAGCCTAGCTCACGGCAACCTCAAACTCCTGGGCTCAAGTGATCCTCCTGCCTCAGCCTCCCGCGTAGCTGGGACTACAGGCATGCACCACCACGCCCGGCTAATTTTTTCTATGTATTTTTAGTTGTCCAATTAATTTCTTTCTATTTTTGGTAGAGACAGAGTCCTGCTCTTGCTCAAGCTGGGCTCAAACTCCTGAGCTCAAACAATCCGCCCGCCTCGGGCTCCCAGAGTGCTAGGATTACAGGCGTGAGCCACCGCGCCCAGCCATGCTGCTTTTTATTATGTCCTATGACAACAGGTCCTACGCCTGGCAACGCAGGGCTGGGCAGCTCTCTGGATGTGGGGTAGGGGGAGAAAGATAGGTGTCCGGGGCTTCTGGCTCAGGTGCCATGGGGCGGGTGGCACTTGTGTGTTGGACACTCTGCAGGAAACATGGGACGGAGTGGTCCCTGTTCTTTCTGTTAGACAACATGCTTCACACTCCCTCCAAGGTTATTGGCTTCTCAAGTGCAGCATCTGCAACTGACCCTGAGTCCCAGCTGCATTTGCCTTGCCCAGAACAGGCCCCTCGCCTCCTTCCTCTAGGCCCCATGCTTCTATTAATGCGGCCTCAGCATTTGGCTGGCCAATCCCACAGGGACATGCCCGGAGCTTGCCCTGAGTGGTCATAGACACGAGGCCAGTACTGTCCTCATTTCGTAGGTCCAGAAGTGGAGGCACAGAGGTTGAGGGAGGTGGCCCGAGGTCTCGCAGCCATGAGTGGCGGAGCTGGATTTGCAGGCAGGCAGCCTAGCCCCCGACCAGACGCTGAGCTTCGTCTCCCTAACAGCCAGGACCAGCGTCAGGACTGGCCTTGGATGGGCCACTGCCTGCCCTTTGCCCTTTGCCGTGGCAGCTGGCACTGCCTGTCCTTCGTCCCCCACTTGCCCACACACACACAGGCTGGTAGGGGGAATGTCCCTGGTCATCACCCAGCCCGTTCAAGGCCAGCCTGCCGGCCAGCTCACCAGAGACAGGAAGTCAAGTGGACAGGAAGACTCTTGCCCCACTGCCCTGCCCGTAAGGACACTCAGACAGGGCTGCCTGGAGCCCTCTCCCCATCCCACTGCTTTCTGCTCAGGAGCTGTGTGGCCCTGGCACATGCAAGGCCTTTCTGAACGTCAGTGTCCCCATGGTCACCTTACAGGGCTGCAGCGTAGTCACACAGGGCGTGCACAAAGCCCCTGTGAGAGTCCACGGGGTGATGGCCACCAAGACATGGCTCACAGCACCAGGGCTGTCCCTGTGCTGGCCTCGATGTCACGGAGGGCGGGTTGGGTGAGAGCAGCAGGGGATCAGATCCAGCTCTGCAGCTTTTTTTTTTTTTTTTTTTGAGACAGAGTCTCACTCTCTTGCCTGGGGCCAGTGCCGTGGCGTCAGCCTAGCTCACAGCAACCTCACACTCCTGGGCTCAAGCGATCCTCCTGCCTCAGCCTCCCGAGTAGCTGGGACCACAGGCACATGCCACCGTGCCCGGCTAATTTTTTAGCTGTCCAATTAATTTCTTTCTATTTTTAGTAGAGACGGGGTCTCGCTCTTGCTCAGGCTGGTCTCGAACTCCTGAGCTCAGAACGATCCGCCCGCCTCGGCCTCCCAGAGTGCTAGGATTACAGGCGTGAGCCACCACGCCCGGCCTCAGCTCTACTGCTTTTGTGCCTCCGACAAGCCCGCTTTCTGGGCCTCAGTGGCTCCATCTGTAAAATGGGGACCACTGGTGGTGCCCCGCCTCCCTCCTGGGGCTGCGAGGAGGGGTCCAGGAGCTAGGCAGTGAGGAGACGTGATAAACTGTGGAGTGGGGACCTGTGCCGCGGGGGGAGGGTGGGGGGAGGGTGTCACTGTGTGTGCACTGTTGTCACTGTGTACCATCATTGCACATGGCCAGCAGACAGCAGTGCCTCCTGGTGGATGGCGTCCCCTTGGGAGAGCCCCGGCCAGCTTGCTTAGAGGCTCAGTCGGCAGCCCTGTCCCCGGTTCATGCTGGGCACGGGGGACTCAGTGGGGCAAACCCGGCTGCGGCCTCTGGAGCAGAGGACAACAGGGGACCAGGGCGGCGGGGGGTGGGGGCAGACGTGGGTGCTGAGCCCAGGCAGGCTTGGGCCAGCCTCCCCTGCACTCAGTCCTCCCTGGCCCGTCACCCCCACTCCCTCCCTCCCTGCCACTGGAGCGATGGGAGGACAGGGACGGCTCTTGTTTGCCTAGTGCAGCCTCAGCTCAGAGTGTTTGTTGAATGAATATGTGAGAGAGCTTTGAGGGCTCCCCAGGCAGGAGTCCTGAGCAAATCCAGGGCAGTCAAGAGGCCCAGAGGACACAGCGAAGGCCTGAGCTGGGGCTTGCAGGGGCCAGCGGCGGGGCAGTGATCCTGCCCCCGGTCCCTGCCCCCGCCAGTGACCTCTCACAGACTTCCCAGATACCTGGTCCCCAGGACACTGGGACAAGGGTCCCTAAGGGGAGGGGTGGGAAGGAGTCCAGCTGTGTGGCACGTGGTCGTGGGCATCGACCTGCTGCCTCTCAGCACAGCTGGGGCCCCGCCTTTGGGCCACTGTCAACAAGCTCTGGCTTCCTGCCCCCTGCCCCCCACCGCAGGTATTTAAGGTCTGGGAGGAGCGGGCGGGCGGTGTTGAGGCCACCCCGGTGGTGGCACCAGCGCACTCCAGGGCAGCAGACCCAGGGCCTTTCCTCCCAGCTGCGTTGTTCATGGATTTTGTCGCTGGAGCCCTGGGAGGTAACAGACAGGGGCGGCGGGCGTGCGGGGCACCAGGAGGGGCTGGGGGACAGGCTTCCGGCAGCAGTGGGGTTTGAGGAGCTCCCTGGTGTGGACCGTGGCAGCTGGAAGGAGAGAGCAGGCTCCTGGGAGACACAGGCTGGGTGCGGCGGCGACCCGGCCTGGGAGGAGGAGCAGGGTCGTCTGCACTGGCCTGGGGGCTTGGGCAGGAGGCCGAGGGTAGGCTGGGGACGGGACTGTGGTCCAGACATGGGGGCCACTCGGGAGGCCGAGGGTCATTGCCATCCGGGCTGGGAGTCCTTGGCGTGTGAAAGGATGATTGAGCCACAGCCTGAGAGGCCCCAGGGGAGGGTGGAGAGTGAGGGGACACAGGCCTGGGTCCTGGAGGTCCCCAGCCCGCCCACTGCTCTGGCTGTGTGTGCCTGGCTGGGTCTCTGGAGAAAGGGCTCTTTGCAACAGACCCAGAGAGATAAGCGGCCCCTTGGGACACAGGCTCAGAGGCCGTCGACCCTGCAGGCCGTGGGCTGTTTTGAGCGAGGCACTGTGGCCTTGCTCGTCTTGTGAAACAGCAGTGGGCAGCGTCGATGCTTCTGGGAATAGCACTGGGGGTGAGGGGAGGGGCGCGGCTCCCAGCCTGGGGAAAGACCAGGGCCCTGGCCCCACCAGTGGGCTTCCTGAGGTCCTACTCTGCGCCAGCCGAGGCCGACTGCTCCCAAGCCTGGCGTCCTTCCTCCGGAGCCCTTGGGAAGGCGTGGGTGGAAGGGCCCCGCTCTGTGCCTGGCCCCGGGCCTTGTCCCCGAGGAGCGCTAGGTCTGGAGGTGGAGATGGCATGGGTGGGACGGCAGCAAGGCCATCTCTGATCAACATGTTTCCAGGCACAGAGGTCAGGGAGGGCTCCAGGGAGGCGGTGACGCTGTGGTGGGGTTTTGAAGGGCCAGCTGGAGTCCAGTGAGGTGTGTGAGGGCACTTCTGCCCAAGCCACTCAGTCTTTCGCTCGTTCACGCATTCTTCGATTCATGAGTATGTATCCAGGCCTGGGAGGCAGTGAATAGGCCACAGGCCCGTGCACCGTCGTCCTCCGACTGCCTTCACACGCCCCCTCAGGGCAGGGCACGGCCCCCCCAGGGACCTGCCTGTTCCTTCTCTGGCTTGTCCCTCGGACATGGAGGCCCTGGTGTCAGGAAGGAGAGGGGAACAGGACAGCGGCACCCGGGCGCCCTGGCGGAGGGTGAAGGGCCCTGGTCCAAAGCCTGGCCTGGCGCCCGAGGCCTCTGCAAGGCGTGGACTCTCGCCGCATTCTGCTCCACGCACACGGTGGCTCCAGGCGGTGCTGGCTTGTCACAAAGCCCGGGGCGAGCCTGGGCTTCCCTCCTCCCCGCCGCAGCTGAAATGTGCAGTTACCTCCCGGCTTGTGCGCAAACCCTCACAGACTGCCGGCTCGCGGCAAGCGCGGAGCAAGGGTCAGACCAGAAGTTCTCCCCAAACACGACACTACGGGGAGGCCGAGGAATGTCCTTGGCACGAGGTGATGAGGACAGGGCACCACTGGGCCAAGACTCGGGGCAGGACAATCACTGGCGAACCTGGCGGAACTCACCTGGAGGCTGCCCCTCACCTGCAACGTGGGGGTTGCTCTCGGCATGGACGGGGCCTGGTGCAGACCGGACAGGCAGGGGGTCTGCTCTCGGCGGGGGCCCAGTCGGGGCTCACCCTCCGCCATGCCCCGTACAGCGAGCTCACGCTGCTTGCGAGCCTGTCTCCCACTCTCCTCACGGGCTCTGCTTTCCTTCCAGGTGTCTGCGGTGTTGCTGTGGGCTACCCCCTGGACACGGTGAAGGTGCAGCAATGGCCCGCCCCCACCCCAGGGCCCCTCGGTGTGTCTATCCTGCACCCCCATCCATGGCCAGAAGACTTTCTAGAATGCTAATCAGACCCAGCCCTCTCCTGCTCAAATGCCTTCAATGGCTCCCCATGGTCCCTGGGACTATTTCAGTCTCTCTTTCTCAACCCCAGGCCTCAGGTTTCTCATCTTAAATGGGGCTCATTGTCCCCACTCTGCTTACAGACCAGCATGGCCATGACAAGCAAGGGTGACTCTGCTCTTCCCCAGGGCCTGCTGACCATGCCCTAGGCCTGGAGCCACCCTGTCCTGAAGCCCACTTCTCCCCTAGGTCAGGATCCAGACGGAGCCAAAGTACACAGGCATCTGGCACTGTGTCCGGGACACATATCGCCAAGAGCGGGTAGGCCTGGGGCCAGGGGATGGGCAGGGGGCCAGGGAGGGGGACGTCGGGGCCTTGGGCCCTAGCCCTGCCACTGACCAGCCAGTGGGTGATGCCTCAGCTCTGACCTTCCGAGTGGGAATAACTGTGCCGACCTCATGGGCTCCTCCGTGGACGAGGGGCTCAGAACCGGGTTCCTGACCCCAGCAGAGGGTCTAGAGGTGGCCTTGAAGGTTGGGGAAGGGACCCATGTGTTGCATTCCTGTCCCCTCCAGGGCAGGCACCTCCTGAAGGCAGTGCTGGATGGAGTCATCAGGGGTCTCAGGGTCCTGCTCAGACCCCATCCAGGGAAAGGACTTGGGGACACTTCCCAAAGTGAACTTGGGGTTCCGTGCAGGCCAAGAGTTAGCCCATGAAGAGCAGCAATGAGAGAACACGTTCGTTCTCTGTTATCATCAAACAGCTGCCCCAGTCAGGCCTGGCCCCGCCCCAGCCTCGCAAGTGGAGTATCATGAGCCTATGTGGCAGCTGAGGAAACAAGGCCCCGAGGCCGTGCCTTGCCCAACTATGGGCACGAGGGCGGCAGAGCGGTGAACCGCAGCTCCCGGGCCTGGCGCCGGGCTCCCTTGCGCGGGGCCCTCCTCCTGCCTGGCTTCTGGCCTGACTCTCGCCTGTCCGCCAGGTGTGGGGCTTCTACAGGGGCCTCTCGCTGCCCGTGTGCACCGTGTCCCTGGTCTCGTCTGTGTCTTTCGGCACCTACCGCCACTGCCTGGCGCACATCTGCCGGTTCCGGTACGGCAGTGCCGAGGCCAAGCCCGCCAAGGCTGACATCACGCTCTCGGGATGCGCCTCTGGCCTCGTCCGTGTAAGTGAGGGCGGCAGGGCCAGGGAAGGCCTCGGAGAGACTAAGGTGGGGAAACCGAGGCTTGGGAAGGGCAGACTGGAGGCCACACATGGAGCCGGGGGACGGTGGGTGTGGAGCCAGCGTCCGGCCCGGGCTCAGCAGCGCACGGATGAGGGGTTTCAGCTGTCCTGCCCGCGCAGTCTGGGGGCGTGGGGGTGGGCTGAACAAAGGGACTCTCCCTGCCAGGGTCTGGGGACCCAGAGAGACAGAAAGTCACCTAGCAGCCACCACGGGGAGCTGAATAGGCAGGCCCGGGGGTGCAGAGATGCCTGGACACAGTCGGTGGCTGCCACAGACACTTGGCGTTCCTCATTGCCAAGTGTGCACGGAGCGCCTGCCGTGCCCGGCCGGCCGTTGGTTGCGCACAGGGGTGGCCAAGGCAGCCGTGGTCCCTGCCTCATGGCTCACACCCCAGCGGGGAGCCAGACTTCAACCAGCACAGAACCACCGGGAGCTGCCACAGGGCTGCGAGGGAAACCGAGGAAGGCGTCCAACCACGTGCAGGCAGCACAGAGGCCGAAGGCCTGGCCAACCGGTCTAGGGGACCAGGCTCGACTCCTGGTTCTGACTCTTGTTAGTTGAGTGACCTTGGGCCAGCAAGGGAGCCTCTCTGAGCTTCTGTCTCTTCGTCTGTAAGAGGCATGATGAGAATTAAGTGAGGTCATTAGTGTAAACCCCCGGCACACACACCCACAAAATGGCAGCTAATATTAGTGATATGACCATATTACTGATAATTATGGTATTAAATATGTTCACGAACCTGAGTCACAGACATTTACTTAGCTCCCTGACATTGCTGTGGCCCCATGAGGCCAACGGAGGCCAGGGACAGGGGTGTGTGGGCAGAGTTGCGAGTGCCGCCCCATCCCTGCCTCCTCCTCCGCTCCAGGTGTTCCTGACGTCACCCGCTGAGGTGGCTAAGGTGCGCCTGCAGACGCAGCAGCGGCGGCCCTCGGCCTCAGGACCCTCTGCTGTGCCCCCGCTGTGTCCTGCACCTCCTGCTGCATGTCCGGTGCCCAAGTACCGCGGGCCGCTGCACTGCCTGGCCACGGTGGCCCGTGAGGAGGGGCTGCGCGGCCTCTACAAGGGCAGCTCGGCCCTGATGTTCCGGGAGGGCCACTCCTTCGCCACCTACTTCCTCTCCTACGCCATCCTCTGCGAGTGGCTCACCCCCGCTGGCCGCAGCCAGCCAGGTGAGTGGGGCTGAGGCCCGGGTGGGCAGGGGGCCAGCCCAGCAGGAAGAGGAGGGCGAGGCGAGGTCATGCTGCATGCCGGTGCCCGGGTGGGGACTCGAACCCAGGGCTCCTACCTCCTGGGCTAGGAGCCTCAGTTCCCTCAACACCACGGGGCAGGACAGACCTGCTCTGTCTCAGTCACTGTGTGGCCTTGGCAGGTCACACCTCCCTCTCCCAAGTCTCAGTTTCCCTACTTGCACAATGAGGATGGGATGGCAGTGAGCCCAGGGTGCCCAGCGGGGCTCCCAGTCAAGGCACTGTGGTCTCTCTGCAGATGTCCTGGGTGTGCTGGTGGCCGGAGGCTGTGCAGGGGCCCTGGCCTGGGCTGTGGCCACCCCCATGGACGTGATCAAGTCACGCCTGCAGGCGGACGGGCAGGGCCAGCAGCGCTACCGGGGCCTCCTGCACTGTGTGGCGACCAGTGTGCGGGAGGAGGGGCTGCGGGTCCTTTTCAAAGGGCTGGCGCTCAACTGTTGCCGTGCCTTCCCCGTCAACATGGTGGTCTTTGTCACCTACGAGGCTGTGCTGAGGCTCACCCAGGACCTGCTCACATAGCTCGTCCCGACACCCCAGCAGCTCGCAGCGGCTGGAGGAGGCAAAGGGGAGTGCTGCTGAGGTCGGGCTCTCACAGGGCCACCAACCAGGACAGCCGGGAGCCTCCCTGTGCCGGTCAGCTGAGGCCGGAGCTTGGCCTGCCCAGCCACTGACCACAAGAAGGTCCAGGGGCTGATCTGCCATCAGCCCGGGGCTGGCCTGAGGGTCACACGAGCCAGGGAGGAGGGGGCCTCTGTTATGGGCGCATGTCACGTGGAGTCGGTCGTCATTTGGTCAGTTGTCCGTTCCAGCTTCCCTGTGGCCTCTGTCCTGATCCACGCCTTCAGAACACCCCTCCATTGGCCCAGCCGCAGGCTTCGCCACCCTCTACCCCGTCCCATCCTTCTGCCCCCACTGCCATTTCTCCCATGCTCTTCACGCACTGTCCCCTCAGAGGCAGGCGCAGCTGCTCTCCCCACCAGCCTGGGGGCTGCGGTGAGCCTGTGCTGGGCTGGCACCATGTGTGGCTCCAGGCCCGGCTTGTTCCCTGCACCAGGCTGCGCCGAGAGGACACTGCCAGGACAGCCGTGCCCACCTGGGCTTTGGCTCTGGCAGGGGCCTGGGGTCACCGTCCTTGCCCGGGAATTCAGTGCGCCCTTGCTGCTCGCACCCTCGCTCTGCCTGCAGATGCCGCACCTGCCCGTCAAGACCCCAAAGGCCGATTCGGAGCTGTTGTCAATAAAAGGTTTCTGAGGGTTCCAAGGCGGCTCAGTGGTGTTGCTCCTGGTCTGTGGGCTGCTGACCCCTTCCCTGCCTCCAGCGCATCCCGGACCCCCAGAGGCCTGCTTGCCCATGCCGGCGGTGTGTGGCCATGGCCCTGTCCAGCTCCCTTCCTGCTGGACAAGCCCCCCAGCCTGAATGGCCAGAACTCCCTCTATGCAGACGGGCACCCTGGCTGGCTCCACTCGCCCAGCTCCCGGCTGTGGGGGCCTGGCCTGTGGCTCTGAGCCCTGCCGCAGGGGTCTGTTCAGCATGACACCTGCTCTCCTCAACATCCGTCCCAAACCCACCCGCTTCCTGAGTGCAACCTGGTTCTAGCCAGTTCCTCCCAGCTGCCCCGGCTGTGAGCCGCCCCTCCAGAGGGGGTGGAGGTGGGAGGGTGCCAGGCACCTTACCCGGCTCCCGGCAGCCTGTCGCCAGCAAACAACTCAGGGAGGGAGAGGGGCTCTCTCGAGGCCACACAGCTGGGAGGGGCAGGTGGGACTTGTACCTGTGCCTCTGCGGCCCCCGGGACGGGGCCATCAGGGCCAGGGCTGGCAGGCCCAGCATGAACCCTCTGAGGCTCTACCATGGCAACCCTCGATGAAGCGGGCGCACACCTGCCTCGACTACACTCACGCGCAGACACCGGCCCTGACAGCCCGTGCGCCCAATGCCCTCCAGGTCCTGCTGAACCAAACCCTCTATTCCCAGGATGCGGGGAGACCCCCTTCCCGCGTCTGCTCCTGTCATGCTGGTCCCGTATTTGCTGTGCTCGTGGGTCCCGGACCTTATGCCCTGCACCCTTTGCCAGGGATGCCCGCCCCCGCTCTGCCTGGCTGACTGCCCCTCTCAGGCATCACCTCCTCTAGGAAGCCCTACCTGCCTCACCACCAGGCTTCCAGGTGTCTCCTGCTCTGTTCCCATGGGGACCTGGTTGGTTGTCTGTCACTCATCTGCCCCCAAGCCCGCCCCCGCGCCTGTGAGCCGCCCGAGGACAGTATGTAGCAGCTGGGCTTGGTGCATAGCAGGTGCTGAGGGGCGTGGAATGAATGAGCGAGTGGATGGGTGAACGGAGCCCTGCGGCAGATTCCTGGAAGTGCGTCCAGCTTAGAGAGTGAAAGGTGCTGAGATGCTCTGGCCAAATGCTGGGAAAAGGGCACCAGCTAATGAAAGGTTCCAAGGATCCCTCACACGCTGCCCCGGGGCCACTTCTGTCGAGAAGACACTTGTCTCTGCCTTGGGAGGAGGGTTACTGGCAGCACTGCTGGCTCCAAGGGTCCCAGTCGGGGAGGGTGTATTGGCTCCTTCTGAGCAGCTGGCTCACTGCGCTGTCACTGGGGAGGTGGCTTTGCAGGAAGGACCCTGTACATACTCTCCCTACAACCTGTTAGTGGCAAGGACCAGCGCCCTCTTTAAAAATAGAGAAGTGAAGCAGGGTAATCCTAGCACTTTCGGAGGCTGAAGCAGGAGGATTGCTTGGAGGCCAAGAATTCAGGAGTTCAAGACCAGCTTGGGCATTGGCGAGACCCCATCTCAAAAAAAAAAAAAAAAAAAAAGTGAAGGATCTGGGAGAAGGAGCTGACCTGGAATCACACGATCCGGCAGCAGCGGGGTCCTCCCGTTACGTGCGGCTGCCTTAGCAAAGCCAAGGTTGTGCGTGAAATTACAAATGGGAGATAAAGGGTGGCCCCCAGGCTCCCACAGCACAGAAGGACCAGAGCATCATGGGCCTGGGGAAGGGCTGGGGGGAGCTGTCTGCTGCTGCAGTGTGGGCTGGAGGCTGGAAGCCAGAGGCAGGCCCGTGTCCTGTTCCAGTCGCCCCTACCTGTGCCACCCCTCAGCCCCACCGCTGTTTTGTGGGCTCTTCACACACTGTCCCCCAAAGGCAGACTCAGCTGCTCCTCCCACCAGGCTGGGGGCCGTGTGGCGAGAGGCCAAGCTGGGCCAGCACCCCGTGGCCGGCCAAGTGGGCATTACCTGCTGGAGCGAAGACTGCTCTCCTGGCACTGCCCGCACCCCAGAGGGCTGAGATTGACCTCGTACCTCACCCCCAAACACCTGCTGGGCCACCACACCTGTCCCTCCTAATCCAGATGAGCCCTTTCTCAGGAAACTTCAAGAAACCAACTGGTTTTCAGCAAAATGTGGAGGAGGTGCAGAAGCCCTGCGGCTCTCCTCTGTTCTGACCAGGCCCCTGACTGCGGACCCAGGGGACTCCTCCAGACCCTGAACCCCAGGCAGCACTGCTCGCCTTTTACAGGGCAGGAGAGGGAGGTCCCGAGAGGTTAAGTGACTTGGCCAAGGTCACGCAGCTGGTGAGGGAGGAGCTTCGTGGGTGTGTTCCTCCCCGGGCCCAGGGCCCCGCCCGGGCCCTGCCAACAGATGCTCTGGCTGGTCTGTCACTGACAGCAGCAGCTCTCCCACACTGGGGACTTCGCGCGTCGGCCCTTACCTCATCCACACACTTGCACCTGTGACTTAGGCACCAGGGAGCCACACAAAGTCCTATTAGTTGTCCAGGGCAACCTGGCTCGTGAGCTACAGCATCCTGTGAAGGAAGCTCGTCCCCACTGGCCACTGCCATCCAGGCGGGCAGGGGCTGGGGCCTGGGAGGCCCAGAGGGAATGGAGGCTGGGAAGAGGAGACCTAGGTGAGGTCACGCTGCACACTGGCACTCGAGTGGAGACTTGAACTCAGGGCTCCAGCCTCCCAGGGTGGGAACCCCAGTTCCGTCAATTGCAAAACAAGCCCCCTGTGTGCGTGGAGACAGCAACACCAGGAGTCAGGGCAGCCCCACGCTGTCACAACACAAGGTCGCACATGGCCTTGGACAAGTCACGTTCCCCTATCCCAAGCCTCAGTTTCCCCACTTGCAAAATGAGGATGGACGGGTAGAGTGAGCCCTGGGCCCCATGGGAACGGGGCCTGGCCCAGCTCCCAGTCACTACAGAGCACTGCCTGAGCACCCCATGGCTGGCCCCCTCCTCCACAAAATGAGGACAACATCTGTTTGCGTTCTCTGCCAGGCCACTGGGAACATCCAGTGAGGTGAGAGAGCCTCAGGGGGACGCTGTTGGGGCCACTTCCCAGCATGAGCAACTGCAGCCTGGGCTGATTCCTGGGAGCCTGCATCTCAGCGCTGTGCGGTTTCCAAGACTGTGTGTTTTCAACCCCAGATGTGACCCCAGCACACTTTTAAGGCCATTCACCGAGGGGCCAGGGGAGGGGCCTCTGCTCCCTCCTCAGACCTCCCAGACAGAGCACAGCCACGGGGGCAGGCAGGAGCGAAGGAAGTTTATTTACTCCAACGGGCAAAGCCGTCAAGAGGAGACCCAGATTCGTCAACCGAGGGCTTTCCCTGAGATGTGGCTTTGCTTTTCCAAGCCTGCACGTGGTGTGTGACTCCAGGCAGCCTGCCCACAGACACCCGAAAGGGCCTCGAGGGCTGATGCCACGCTTTTCTAGCTACGTCCACCGCAGGGGACATGGCCAGACATGGCCAGGGCACTGCTCTGCTGACTTCTACTCCAGTCAAGTGTCAAAGCAAAGGCCACAGTCTCTCCTCAGCATCTAACACAGTCAGGGGTGAAGCCACCTCTGGTTTCTGAAGGATGGAGTGTCGAGGATTATTTGTTGGGCAAAAAATTAGTATGCTAAAGGAAAGAGCATGATTTCTGGAGTGGAATACATGCATGGTCTGGAGTTCAGTAAGTAAACTGAAAAGTTTCACCCACAAGACTCAATTTAATAAAAATTGCCTGATTCTGTCCAATATTCAATGGTAAAAGTAGCTTTTAAAGCTGGGTGGTTTCTTAGTTAAATGTTTAGCAAAGCTCTTATTGATAGATTTTTTTTTTTTGGCATGAGCTGAAATACATCTTGTGCTCATTAAACTTCCCTATGTATTGTTTCAAAATACTTTTTGGCCTTACAATAATGACATCTTGATTCCATATATGCATACATAGAATACATAGTTTTTTGCAGCATAGATTTTAAGAGTATATTTGGAAGCCCGGGATGTTTTCGAATGGACAGTCCTCTGTGGTCACGGCAGGCTGGCCAACGGACTTCCAGGCATGGGCTCCACTCCCGGGGTTGCTTTGTGGGAGAGACTCCAGCTGGATTCTCTATCTGGCCATGCAAAGTTAGCCAGCACCCTATCACCCCACAGTGTCTTGCCCACAAGAGACAGCAGTGATAAAAGTCACAGGAAGAAACAGTATTGAGAACACTCAGGGGCTTGGAGACATCAGGCCCAGTAATTACCATGTGACAGAAGTCTACAGGTAGCGGTGCTTTGATTGGGCTGGGATTACTGATACATTACATCTCTTTATATGCATA
>NW_012148731.1:4545860-4558553 GCF_000956105.1 Propithecus coquereli
AGCCTTATTGGGTTCTATGAAATCTCCGATTTTTTTTCCTGATTGTAACAAATGCTCATCAAACAAACTTAATGAAGTACCCAAACCACAAAGAATCAGCAAGGTAAAGAAAGAATCACCCTCAATTCCAATACTCAGAGGTTGATGAGCACAGTTAACATTTCACATTTTCTTTTAGATTTTCTTCCCTGTGTGTTTTATTTAAACATAGTTGATCTCTCAACTATGTTTGAGAACAAGCATTTCAATTTGGTATCCTTTACTCACTGTTGTAGGCATATTTTCTTATGTCTCTAAAACTCAAAATAGTTAACGCCTGCACAATAATCCATCCCATAACAATTCTTCTTTTTTTAGATTTAAGCTGCATTAAAACATGGAACACTTCACAAATTTTCGTGTCATCCTTGCGCAGGGGCCATGCTAATCTCTGTATCGTTCTGATTATAGTACATGTGCTGCCGAAGCGAGCACCCGTAACAATTCTTATTTAACGTTTCCTCTGCTGTACCGAGTCTGTTTTCAATTTTTTTGCTATTATCATTTGGAACATCTTTATGTGGAAAGCTTTTTCTTCTTCTTTTGTCTTTTTTTTTTTTTTTTTGAGACCAGGTCTCACTCTGTCACCCAGGCTGGAGCACAGTGGCCTCATCATAGCTCACAGCAACCTCAAACTCCTGGGCTCAAGTGATTCTCCTGTGTCAGCCTCCTGAGTAGCTGGGACTACAACAGGTGCACGCCACCACACCCGGCTAATTTCCTACTTTTTTGTAGAGATCAGGGTCTTGCTCCCGCTCAGGCTGGTCTGGAACTCCCAGCCTCAAGCGATCCTCTGGCCTCTCCCAAAGTGCTGGGATTACAGGTATGAGCCACCACACCCACCAAAAGCTTTTGCTTATTCAGGATTATTTCCTTGGAAAAAATTCCAAGAATTGGAATACCTGAGGCAAAGGCTATGAACATGTTTTGGGCTCTTTGAGTGGCCAAACTGCTCCCTGAGGCTGTGCCAGTAAATATTCCACTCACGTGGGTATGACCTGGAGCATCCGGTTTGCAATCATTGAAAACACGGTCAACAGCAACACAAAACCCCTGCTAATTCCATAGGTGAACTGTTTTTATTTTTTAAGACAGAGTCTCGCTCTGTTGCCCGGGCTAGAGTGCCGTGGCGTCAGCCTAGCTCACAGCAACCTCAAACTATAGGGCTCAAGCGATTCTCCTGCCTCAGTCTCCCAAGTAGCTGGGACTACAGGCATGCGCCACCATGCCCGGCTAATTTTTTCTATATATTTTTAGCTGTCCAATTAATTTCTTTCTATTTTTGGTAGAGACGGGGTCTCGCTCTTGCCCAGGCTGGTCTCGAACTCCTGAGCTCAAACAATCCTCCCACCTCGGCTTCCCAGAGTGCTAGGATTACAGGCGTGAGCCACTGCGCCCGGCCAGGTGAACTGTTTTAACTTTGACAGTGTTAACTTATATTTCTCTGATGACTAGTAAGATGAAATCTTTTTGTGTGGCTACTAAATAATTAGAAATTTGTATTTTCTCTTTTGTGATTTGTTCATGAGGTTTTTCGGTATATGATTAAAAAACATGAGTGACCCTACTCAGTTTTCATCTCGTTTTAGTTGAGCACCTGTTCCTAAGGCCCAGACACTGAGGAAGCTCCAGGGACCCCTTAATGCCCAGCTTGGGAGCCTCCAGGCCCCGTGTGAGTGAGTTGGGGGGGTGGTGTCAGAGGCCGAGACTGACCAGACCCTCAGGGCTCCCGTTCTCACCTTCCTGATCTGCTCGAGCTGGTCGTCATCCTCGAGGAAGAAGGTCAGGTACATGAAAGACACGTCCACATCACAGTTGCCCCCAAACTGCCTGTGCTCCTCGATGGTGTCTCTCCCTCCAGAAAATGCATGCTTATTGACCTGCGCCAGAAGAGGACACAGAGACGCTCGTCAGCCTTGCCTGTCCTGCAGCTGGAAACTGGCCAGGAGCCCCAGTGGTGGAAGTCAGGTCAGTGAGTGCTGCCACACTCTGAACCAGAGGCAGGCCGAGGCCCACAGCTGGCAGGAGGGCCCCACAGGGTTCCTTCCTGCAGAGGAGGGAGGGGTAGGGGAGGGGAAATGAGCTTTGAAGCCCCCTCTCCTGAGACACAGGAGAATGGAGTTGGGAAAACCAAAGCACTAACTGGGCTGAAATTTTGGGGAAATGTCCTAAGTATTCTCCGATGATGAGCTTCAAAAAAGGATGAGTAAAATCTGTGTTCAGAGTAAAGAATGACCAGGAGGGGCAGCCTGCTCCCTGGGACCGGGGAGCTGGGTTAACAGGGCACACAAAAGCAGGACCCAACCCCAGCTGGGCTTCTGTCTTCTCCACTGTGGACAAGAGAACAAGGAGACACAGGATGAGGCTCATGAGGGAAGCAAAACCCGCGAGGAGTGAGGCGTCAGGAAGGGCCTGCAGGCAGCCCTCCACTGAAAAACAGGCAAACTTTTGGGAGCCGAAAACTCAGAAACTAACAAAATGGCTTTAGGAATCACCGAAGATAAACTTGATAATCTTGGAGTAATTACGGCCAGGAGGTGGGGAAAATAAAAGCCAGGAAGGACAGACAAAATCCCTTCAACATTCTTTCAATGAGTATTTGAGAAACCTACTATGTATAAAGGTCATACTATTTTTTTTTTTAAATGGTAAAAAAGGGTGGGAAGAGTCAATAAATTCCAAGTTGCTAAGTTTAATAAGTCTCTCCAGAAGAATTCCAGAGCAGATTACTAACTGGATAATTTGGGATCATCTAGAAGCAGCAGATGGATGCTAGGGGCAAAGGTCACCATGAACAAGTGAGGTCTGGAAGAGCCCTCTCCTTTCTGGAGGGGTGTTGCCAAGAGGCTACTCAGGGAAAGTAGAAGTTGCTCAAGAGGCCTGGGCAGGGCCTTGCACAAGGGGAGTTGGCGCAACATAGCCGCCGGCTGGTGGGCGCGTCCGGGAAGCTAAAAGAATAAAGGTAAGAAATGAAAGTTGGCCTTCTCTTTATGCAAACTATGAAAACTATGGGAAACACCAAATAAACAGGAAGAAGAAAAAATCAACAGTACTGGACTCTCCTAGGGTCAAAGTGCTTGATGGAGTCACTGGTTGTGTGGCAGTCCCAACACCCCCCGCCCCCTGCTGGGCCGTGGAAAAGAAGCTCCAATGTCAGCAAGACAGTCTAAAAACAGTCTTCGAGGCTCCAAGGGCAGTTTTAAGGTTATTTAAAAGGGCAGTTCCCAGCCCTTTATCAGAGAGGAGAACAGGGAAACTCATGTCAGCTGCACGTTTTTCAGGATGCACGGGCACTGCCCAATACCCGCGTGTTATTCCTCCCTGGGTGAAGCCCCTTGTCCTACGGTGGGCACCCAGCAGATGTGCCATACAGGAGTGCTGTTAGGATTATTACAAACATTTTATCCCCAACAACCCAAAGACCCAAAGACTCTGTTACTGCTTTTTCTGCCTTACAGGTGAAGAAAACCAAACCCAGAGTGTCAGGAACCTGCTTCATGTGGCAGGGAGTGCCGGGGCTGGGCTGACTCTAGAACCCCAGGCTTCCGGATGGTGCTGAAGAACTGTGAGTGCTCAGGTCTGCCACGTGTCAGATCTGCCCAGTGCTCAGTAATGCTGGGGGAATAGTTTGTCAGGCCTGACTTAGGAAAGTGGGTATGGGATGAGGTGGAGAGCAGTCCGGGTGGCAGGGCCCAGAAGGCTGCCATCAGGATCTAAGATGATGGACGCGGGTGAGCACTGTATCTCTGCGTGACAGGAAGCAGTGCCAAGCAGGAGCTGGGCTGAGGGGCAGAGCCTGGATTCAACCACCAAGCTCTTAGAGCCAGTGAGCTGCGGCTGAGCTGGAGCCCAAGGCCTGCTCTGGAAAGGGGCCCTGTGACCAGAAAGCACAGGTAGGTGGCCAGGCTGGCAACCTTTGTTATGGATATCTGTCCTTGTCCTATAGAAGAGATCCCTCATTCATTCATGCATTCATTTATTTTTAATTTTGAAACAGGGTCTCGCTCTGTTTCCCAGGCTAGAGTGTAGTGGCGCGATCATAACTCACCGCAACCTCCAATTCCTGGGCTCAAACAATTCTCCTGCCTCGGCTTCCTAAGTAGCTGGGACCGCAGGTGCACCACCATGTCCAGCTAATTTTTCTATTTTTTGTAGAGATGGGGTCTCATTCTCGCTTAGGCTGGTCTCGAACTCCTGGCCTTAAGCGATCCTTCCTTGTTGGCCTCTCGAATGCTGGGATTACAGGTGAGTCGCTGCGCCTGGCCGTAAGATCCCACTGAAAAGGGCTGCCTATGAAAGGTGCTGGCTGACTCTGGGGGCTCTGGCAGGGTCCCGCGACAGCCCAGGAGAGCCGCGTCTCTGCTCATACAGTACCGCACTGCCAGCTGTTCACTGAACTCAAACCTTAGATTAGGGCGGCATGCTGTACTTCACACTTTCATAGGTGATCTCAGGGAAGACCCACGGCAGTCTGTGAAGCCAGAACGACTGCTCTCGCTTCACAAGGACACCTGGAGAGCAGAGGCCTGTGGTACAGTGTCAAATATGCTTGGTCTTTGCTGCTGACACAGAGCTCCCAAATTTCTTGTAATTTCCTGAGTGAGGAGGGTGATAGGAACATCTTTTGTTATAATATTTGGCTCCTAAAAAATTTCTTGAGTGATAGGAACATCTTTTAAGTCTTCTGATCACACCTGAGATTATACAAATGAGGTGACTTAGGGTGGGGCCCCAGAAAGCCTCAGGATAGGGCCAGTCACCAGAAAGACCAAGTGATTAGAGGATTCGAGGGTCAGAACTTTCAGCCCCACCCACCAGTCTCTGGGAAAGGCAAGAGGAACAGGCGGCTGGAGATTAAGCTCCGTAAAAACTCTTGCACAAAGAGATGTGCTGAGCTTCAGGGTAGAGTGGCGCGCCCAGAGATAACATGGAAGCCCTGTGCTGCGCCCATGCCCTGCTCTACCCACCTCTTCATCTGGCCGCTCATCTGCGTCCTTTGTAATAGCCACAATAATAAACCAATGAATGTGTTTCTGTGAGTGCTGTGAGCCAGCCTTGAAAATTAATCAAACCCGAGGAGAGGGTCATGGGAACCCTGGTTTGTGGCCAGCCAGGGAGAAGAACGGGTGGCCTGGACTCTTGATGGGCATCTGAAGTAGGGGCAGTCTGCTGGGACTGGGCCTTCAACTTGTGGGATCTGCCACTACCTCCAGGTGGACAGCATTAGAATTGAGTTGAATTATAGGATACCCAGTTGGTGTCCACTGGAGAATTGCTTGGTGTGGGGAAAAACTCTGATACACCTGGTCACAGAAGTGCTCCATGTAGAGATAAGAGGGGAAAGAACGGATTGCCTTGTCATCTTAGAACCCAGACAACCGGGCTCTGCAGTCCAGGAGGACCCAGGTTCCCATCCTGGCCCTATTGCTTCCCAGCTGCGTGGACGTTAGAAGGCTGCCGGACCTCTGAGCCTTGCTTTCCTCAACCACAAATGGACACAGCCTGCTAGGGAGGGTGTCAGGATTCAGCGGGATCACACGGCATGCATGTGGCAGATGCTCACACAGCAAAGCCGGCCGGTCACTGCACCGCTTCCGTTATTTTCGGGAGGAGGCTTGAGCACATACCCTCCCTCTCTTCTGGCAAGGAGATTCTGATTCTGGAGCTGCGTTAGGTAGAGGGTCTAGAATGAGGGCCGGGCTTGACCTCATCCTGCCCTAGGGGCTGCTGGTGGCCCTGGTGACGCTTTGTCTGCCTGTGTGGTTCCTCGCTCCTGTTCACTGCTCACCCAGCCCTCCAGGTCTTTGCTGGTCTCTAAGTGGATGAAAAATGCTCCAGAGCCATAGGCAATTATTTCAAAACAACTTCTCGAAAGCAAAAACAAAACAGATGACTTCTCTTCTGGCCCTTCCCTCCCCGTCCTCTGCACTCTGTGCTCTGGAAGTTTCAGCTAGAAGTGAAAGGGAAAAAAAAAGTCCCAATTACACCAGCTTCCAGCTGAGGGGGAGACTTGGAGGAGGTCATTTCCTAAAGGAAGGTTTTGATATGAAGGTTTTCCCCACTGTCAACCAGAACCTGCTTGGGACTTTCCAGAAGAGTCAGGGCCTGGCAGTGATTCAGATGGTTGCATTACACGCCTAACATACAGTTCCCGTCACTCCTCTGCAATCACTCAGTCCGCAGACACATGCTTGTTTCCACGGGAATGGCTTTGCGTAATAGTGAAGGGATTACACGCATACTGGCAGTTCAGAACTTAGCGATAGTCTGGGGCCCTGAAAAATAAGGAAGCTCAAACTAAGTTCTATTTCTAGTTTCTCTGGTAACTTGACAAATATTTACCGAGTGCCTGCTGCATGTAGCACTCCCAGGGCCGGCAGGACCGCCCTGTTGAAGGACATTTCCCAATTCTGTGTCCCTCAGTGAGAACGTCTGTGGGAGAAAATCAGCTCCTAAGCCCCCCTTAGCAATGGTGCTCATTTCTGGGGGTAGACAGCTGGTCCAGTGGGTGATCCTCTCTGAGCCGCACTTCTCTATCTTCGAAAGGAGCAGCACTGCTAGCTCCCAGAGAGAGTTAAGAAGAGAAAACAACTAAGGCACCTGGCTCAGCACCTGGAACACAGAGAGTGCTCAGAAATACACGAACAGCTTTTCTATGTTTAATAACATCCACACTGATTATAACTTTAAGCAAACTGCCATGACTTTGCTTCTAGAACAGTGTGTTAGTAAGAAAAGCAAGAAAAAAAATTCAGAATTTTACTTAGATGAAAGGACACAAACAAAACAAATGCACCTGGTGTCTGGGAACAGGGACAGGCTGCCTGCAGGGATGCAGGGCACACAGCTGGCAGCCCTGGAATTCAGCATTGCTATGGCAGCCAGTGCCCAAAGGACTGAGCAAGTGGGGGGGTATGCGTCCCCAGGTGTGTTTCTGCTCTCATTGGCCGCGCTCTGCCCGGGGCACTGCTCACCTTGGTCTTGATCTGCTTGGCGGTGTCAATGAGGAAGATGGAGGAGTTGGGGTCGCTGGCACTCATTTTGGTCTGGGCACCCTGTAGGGCAGGGAAGAAGGTCGAGTGCAGCAGGGCTGGTTTAGGATAGCCGATCCTGGGGGCGACGTCCCTGGTCATTCTAAAGTAAGGATCCTGTGGGGAGAGAGGGGTCTGATGAGGGCAGCTGGTCAAACGGCCGGCTTCCAGCCAACGAGCAGCCCCCGAGAGGATCTTCACAGAAGACGCTCCAGCTTCCACTCAGTTCACAGCAATCGGCTCCCTCTTGCCCTAGTATCATTCAACGGCTCCTCGCCCCACTGAAGAGCACAAGGAACCTGCTGCCAGCACCCTAGACTCAGACCCAGCTCTGCCTGCTGACCTGGTCGATGGCACATGGGATAAGGCACTGGATGTCCGTCCTGTCTCCGAAGATCTGTGGGAATGAGCTGCTGAAGGAGGGAGCAGCCTGGATGGCAGGAAAGCTGATCTTCCCTGAAACCAAGAAAAGAACATTTTATACATGAGACCAATTCCTTTTCTGGTTAACTAATAAAGGAATGAAGGAAAATAGGTTTTCTCCCCATTATAAAACAGTCAATAAAGAAAACCTCAAAAATGCAGAAAAGTTGGCCGGGTGAGGTGGCTCACGCCTGTAATCCTAGCACTCTGGGAGGCCGAGGCAGGCGGATTGTTTGAGCTCAGGAGTTCGAGACCAGCCTGAGCAAGAGCGAGATCCCGTCTCTACTTAAAAAAAAAAAAAGGAAATAAATTTCTGGACAAAAAGTTGAAAGAAAAAAAAACTATAGTCCCAATTAATGTCCTTTTATCCATTTTCTTTATATTTTACTCGAAGCATTTCAGTTGTGATTGTAGTATATTTGGTTTTTCCCTTGCCTTTCCACTTTGTAGCATTTACCCACCTTGTTATTAGATATGCTCTATTCTGTCAATGTATCATATTACTTCACCGTTCTCTAATTATTGGGCATTTAGGTTGTTCTCTATCTTTAATTATCATAAATTATGATGAATACTTTGGTATATAAAGCAGTTTTCAGTATTTTGGATGTAATTACCGCCCATTTCAGAATGAGATGCCCCCTTTCTCTGGGGAGACTAAGAGGGCCGCCAGCACCATCGGTTAAAAGCACAAGGCAGAGGCGGCCACTCCCCGGATAAAGTGCCAGGCTCCGCCCGGGGCCTTTCCCGAGCTCAGCTCCTCCTCACAGCTCTGTGGAGGCCCCCCGCATTTAAAAAGTGCACATTCAGGCTCAGACTGCTCACGCGGCCGGCCAAGGCCTGTACGCAGCAAGTAAGTGGCTGAGGCAGGATTCAAACCTGGGTCTCTGGGAAGCAAGGCGTGTGCAGCTATTCATCATGTACTGCTGCCTCGGTCACCACAGCCTTCACCGTGGTGTCATCCTACCAGGTGCCAGGATTCCAAGGATAAAAATCCCTTTCAAAAGCCACAGGGTTTATGTCCCAACTGTCAGGAATGAATTTGAACATCAAAGAGAAGGGTTCTGCTTCTGTGACAAGCCTCCCAGTAAGCGCTCTCTGTGGCGTTTCTCTCCGTGCTTATCCTTGCAGGGCCCTCACTCACAGGCCCCTGGAATGTGCTCCCCCCAAGCAGGCAAACTCTCCCCACGGAGAGCCCCAGAGGTGTATCCTGGGGGGCCGTCTTGGCTGGCAGCTTCGCCGAAGGCCTGCTAGGCCTGGAGCTGCGCGCCGGAGTGAGGCGGAGGCGGGGTCCCGAGGCCCAGCCACAGGTCTTAAGGAGATGAAAGCCCACAGGGCCAACGCACCGGAAAGACATGGAAACCCATAAACGTGCGCGCGCAGCGGGTAAACGGTGCACACCAGCTGGAGGCAGAGCCACGGAGGGGGCGTGAGGGAGGGGTGGGAAGGGCTCCAGAGGCCTCCAGTTAAGCCCCTCATTTTACAAGTGGGGAAACTGAGGCCCAGGAAGACAAAGACTTGCAGGCTCCTTTGTGAGTGGGTGGCAGACCCAGCTGTCCTCCTGTGTCATCCCTGGGCTCCACCCACGGCTGCTCCACACTGATGGGTCTCACTAGAGACGTCACAACTCCAAAGTGGTCCCTATATTTTTCTTTCTTCTAAACCTTAAAATGGATGGCTGAGGAGAAGGACAGGCTTGTATCCTGACGTACAGCTTCACACAGCTCAGGAAAGTGGCTCGGTGCATTCTGTCCCAGGGAAACCCATGTCTGGGGGTCCTATTTTAAGAGACAATTGCAAATGCTAATATCTCAGAGACACTTTAACCCCGGTGTTTGTCTCCTCCTGAACTCAGCTCTTGTTTCGGCGGGAGCGGGTGGGGTCCACGGGCAGCAGCCCCTTACCGATGCAGTCACTGTCGGTGAAGCCGAAAATGCCTTTCACTTGGTTGAAGGTAACGTGCTTCTGAATCTTCACCACGTTCTTGTAGAAGCCTGGGCTCATCCTGCAAAGACAACTGGAATCAAACCTCAAACTGGAGGGTGGCCTTCCACTGAGGGCAAAGTCACAGCAGTTTAAACTGGATGTCAGCAAGGTGTAGCATAGGCCAGACACTGGGCCACAGACGCAGCCTGGGGACCACATTGTGGTCAACACATGAGCACCAAGAAGGTGTGAAGAAGCCACCCGCAGGCAAAGATACCTGCAGCAGGCAAAGCAGACACGCCTGCACCTGTGGAGCTGACTGGGAAAGGTGGAATCAGTGTGAAACAATGTGACGCAGACGTGCAAACGAGGCCAGAGCACGACCAGCTCCAGAGACCAGTGGCTCGCACAAAACAGTCAAACTCTGCCGGAGTCGGCAGTTCGGTGTGCTGGAGAGCTCCAGCTTGGAGCCTCAGGAACTTCTCTGTTGAGACATACCGTGTCATGGGAGACTATCTGCCTGTTGCTGCATGACGTATGTGACAGAAACTGATGGGACCCAGGAGGAGGAGGAGGGTTTGTCTTGGGGCAGCTTGTCCTCCCAGCATCTGGCCCCTGCTCCCCCTCCACTGTGGAGCAGTCCTGCTGTTTGTCCAGGACTGACTCCAGCCCCAGCAACAAGGCTAGACCACGACGGCTGATTCAAGCAACCTGACTCTCTCTTCTGGATGATGAGGGGTGTGGATGCAAGGCCTGGATCTTGGCAGCCATTCTGCTACCAGAGGGAATTAGGCTGAAGATGAAGCAAACAGAGAGGAGGCAGAGCCCAGAGTGGCTTCTTATATTGTACCTTCTGACTACTACGTTCAGCAGCTTTTTCTCTAGGCCCTACCCTGTGCTGGCCACTGTAAGGATAGAAAGGAAAAAGCGGGAAGGTAGTGTTTTCTGTGTTTGCCTTGTGTGGCGAAAGCTGCGCTAGGTGCTGGATACACATTAACTTGCCCAACCCCGTCAAGTAGCAGCATCGCCTCCGCTGCAGAGATAAAGGCTGAGCTCAGAGAAGTGAAGGGTCATAGTCACAGGCCTGGCGAGTACAGGAGCTGGGATCTGAGCCTCGGCCCACCTGCCCCAAAGCCCATGCTTGTCTCACCACATCTCACAGCTTGGGAGAGTTTAGACTTTTGGCACAGGATAGAGAGCTACTGAACGTCTTTGGGCAGTGGGGAGAGAGGTGTTCAGAGTGTAGGGCACTGGCTGCTTGGGCTGGGGCCAGTGTGAGGCTGGGAGGCTGCAGAGGCAAAGGCCACCGCATTGAGGTCTGTTCCGGGTTGAGCAGAGTCACTACGGGAGAAGACGTGGCTGTCACTTAGCAGACAGCTACGTTTCAGGTGCTGGGGGCACTGGGCAGGGCAGGAACTGTGTAGCGAGGAGAAGGGACACCTCAGGAGCATGCCAGCATCTGTCATCCACACAGCACAATAAAAACACCCAAGAGCAGGAGCACGACAACCACCTGGAAAGACCTGCAGTTTGTCTTCCTGCCGAGACGGGAACCAGGGCAGGTAGAACGCGTCTCCCGGGGAACGGCAGCAGGCCAGACAACGCTCACAGCCAGCAAGGACAAGCAGCTGTCTGCCACCAGGGAGGGGCTGTAGCAAAGACTCCACGCATCCTCGGGCTTGAGGCAACTGGGAACGCCAGTCACCAGGACGAATAGGTGACCCGGGGTCACCTTGCACAATGGCGCACTGAGCCCCTACGAAGAAGGAAAGTCTAAAGTATCCCCACACTGCGACAGGACTCCAGCTCTGCCGTGTGTGAATAGTATTTCTGAGTTAGAGCACCTCGCCCTTTCTTAGAAGACTGGGCATTTCTCGCCGTCAGCGGCTCGTGCTGTGCAGGCTGTGGTGAGGGGAGACGAGGTGCCATGGGCATGAGTAGCCCTCCCCTGGGGAAGTCTGACCCTGGGCGCAGCTGGGACAGACCCACCACACGACAGTGTCACGTCAGTGCCTATCCATGGAGGCTTCTCACTGGCAACAGTGAACGCACCCGAATGTCTCCCGCAGACGGGTGACTGACCAGGTGCCCCCAGCGAGCATCTGCCCTTCGCACTCAGACAGGGTTGGCAGTTGGGAGAGATGTCAGCCAGCAACGTTCACTGAGTGCTTCCAGGTGCCAGGCGCTGAGCGGAGCTCGCGTGCGCAGTAACTCACCAAGTCCTCAGAAAGCCTACAGCACTCTCACCTCCTGACCTGCCTGTATCCTCTGCCCTTCCCTCTGTCCTCGTAACACTTGCCACCGCCCCACCGTCACCACAGGAGTCACCATCACCCAGCTGACTGTTCATTGACTCTCCCCGTCAGAAGACAACCTCAGGACAGTTGTTGGGATAATGGTTTTTTGTTCCCTGCTGTGTCCCCAGCATCAGCCTGGCATATAGTAGATGCTCAATACATATCTGTACAACAAATGAGCTGAGCGGAACAGGCAGGGAGTTCTTCCTGTGCCCATGCCACACAGGGAGTGGCCGTCAGGGTCTGAGCCCAGGCGGGCACTGGCAACCTCTGCTGTGCTGCCTCTCGCCAGCACTCAGCTCCCCTCACAGGAAAATGGGGGCTCAGAGATTTAAGGACGTGCCTAAGTGCACAAGACCACGTGGGGCAGTGCTGGGTCTGGACTCCTAGAGTTTTCAGACTCCCAGCCCAGTGCCTTGGCATCCCTCACTGCCCCTGGCAGGAAAGCCTCTCTGGGCCCATACGCAGGGGCCAGAAACATGCAAGGGTACCCACACTGAGTTCTGTCCTCATGGAGGCCTCACTACTTCCCTCCTACTCAAAGAGAGGGTGATGACTGGCTTTATTGTCCCAAAAACAAGGAAGGAGATTTATTAAGCCAAATACATAGATTTTGAATTAAATTCAAGAAAGAAAAAGTGGTTGGGCACAGCGGCTCATGCTTGTAAACCTAGCACTTTGGGAGGCCAAGGTGGGAGGATCGCTTGAGGCCAGGAGTTCAAGACCAGCCTGAGCACAAGCAAGGCTCATCTCTTCAAAAAAATAGAAAAAGTAGCCTGGTGCAGTGGCATGTGCCAGTATTCCCAACTGCTCAGGAGGCTGAGGCGGGAGGATCGCTTGAGCTCAGGCCTCCCAAAATGCTAGGATTACAGGCATGAGCCACTGTGCCCAGCCAGAAATTCTTAAGTAAAGTTCAAAAACAGGATTTAACTTTTAAAATGTCTCTCTTAACTTTAGGTTCAACAGAAAATAGGCCA
>NW_012148731.1:4560988-4563015 GCF_000956105.1 Propithecus coquereli
CTACATGTACACAATTACCTCACAATTACCTGCCTAAATTCTAACTTTCATCAAGCATGTCTAAAACATAATTAATTTTTATCCTACGCTTGCTGTTTCTCCTGTATTCCCTATTTTGTCAAACCATACCACCAGCCACTCCAATGATGACACACAGTGCCCCGGTAGCTTTCTTTGGGGAATTTCGACAGTTAATTGCAAACATGAACTAACTACTGCAGGGCGATTTCTTTCGTGATATGTGACCTACTCCTTGAAGGCAAGGGTAGAGTCCACAAAGAACTGCCCATTTCAGGCCCATCCGTTTTCGTAATACTGTTTATGATGGAACTATTTCAGGAGTCAAGATGTCTGATGTCATTGACGAAAAGCAGTGAATAATTATAAAAAGGAGTTGTTTTCAAATGTGGAAATCACAATTATCCAGTAATCTAAGTAGTAAACTAATCAAAGGTACTACTGGCATCAAGGCTGCTACTAACCGAGAACAAGAGCACTGCAGGGATGAGTTATTGCTCTGAGAATCAAATCTGATGCATAATCCATCCACATAGGATGTTCCCCCAAAAAACACAATACATGAATTCTCAAATGCTACCAGTTGGTCACTTGGCTGAGGATTTTCTTCTTTTTCAGTTGTTTTGGATGTTGGCTCTCAGATGGAGAGGCGACACCTTCAGACCTTTTGTGACCTGTGTGACCCTACTCCACTTCACACAAGCAGACTTCAGTAGGTCCCTTTGTGCTCTGCATAGGAGCTGTGCTAGGATCCTACCTCTCTGCAGCTGGAACATCCAATCTGTTTCTGTGGGAGCTTTAACTGCAGTAATAATCGTTCACGGAAGGCTTGAATGCTAGGAATATCTCGATATGTCACATATCCTGGCCTTTCATTTTCTCAGACAACTGCTGAGCACAATCCTTAACTAACTCATCCAATGTATCTTCCATTACCGATAAGTCAGAATATTCCTCCTGTAGCTATTTGTTGGGCTATTGCTCCAAAGTTGCTACAATCAGATCCTACCCACCAAATATGGTTCTTAGATTTTTTTTCAACTAGGTTGATTCCATCTAAGACATTGGTGATGTCACGTACTCTTAATTTTTATACTCAGTTTTCTCACAATCTTGTTTAAATAAAAAATACCCCCATGAACAGATCTGACAAGATCCCTAAATTTTCTAGTTAAATAAACCAGTGATACATCAAAACAAGATCTCTTCACTTTTAGAGCTTCCTCAGCCAGAAAAGCACCTTACTCGGAACCTTCATGAAGTCCCACTCAGTTGAAAGACTACTGGTGGTGACTCTGGGAACAAAAGCACATATTTCATGACATGTGTCTTCTCTGTGGAGCCCACTCCTCCAATCTCATGGACACGTATTATACATTATCTTCTAAATTATTCCTTATTTTTGATGGCAGCAGGCTCTTCAGGTTGATGGGGCTTTGGTACAGGGGGCAAATCATCCTCTTCTGCTGGGTCCACGAGAAGGCTGGGCAATTTCCTCGGGCTGCTGCTGACTCACGCTGCCCCACCAGGTGACCCTCGCCACTCACACCCCATGAGCCCTCCTTCCTGCTCCTGCCTGGCTCACCTGCTGCCCCCAGCATGCCCATTTCCAGGGCCCCTCAAGCAGTGGTCCTCTCCTGCTCCAGGGAGAGCTCCCGGCAGACTGTGGGGAGGAGGTGACCAGAGGTCTCAGGACACCAGGCCCGCCATCCTCCCGCTACACACTTTTGAAGCTTTACAACAATTTTATGAGGTAGGTATTATCACTTTCTTTTCCCTTTTCCTTTTTTTTTTTTTTTTTTTGAGACAGAGTCTCACTCTTTTGCCCGGGCTAGAGTGCCGTGGCGTCAGCCTAGCTCACAACTCCTGGGCTCAAGTGATCCTACTGCCTCAGCCTCCTGAGCAGCTGGGACTACAGGCATGCGCCATCATGCCTGGCTAATTTTTTCTATGTATTTTTAGTTGTCCAATTAATTTCTTTCTATTTTTAGTAGAGACGGGGTCTCGCT
>NW_012148731.1:4563065-4567701 GCF_000956105.1 Propithecus coquereli
CTCGCCACCAACGTGTAAGTTCAGTGAGGCAGGAACTTGGCTTTGCTCCGGCTGTCTGCAGGCCCAGGAGGGTTCCCACCACAGAGAGTACAAATACAGGAACCATGTGTTTTATCCACTTAGTCGGGGGGTGGGGGTGGGGCATCACACTGTACCACATGTGGCAGGTGAGGCCAGGTGCTGGGGGATTGGAGAGGAGGATCTAAATTTGACTTTGGGGAAGGAAAGCTCCCAGGAAAAGGTGACACTTGATCATGCATTTGGAAGAAAGTATAGGAATCAGCCAACCTGGGGGTGGTGGGGTCAGGGGAGGGGACGGGAATTCTGGGCAGAGCAGAGTGTGTACAAAGGTGAGGGATGTGGAACTGCAAACTGTTCCACCTAGTTGGAGGTGGCAGTGACGCCAGAGAGGAACACAGGGGCCAATCACAAAAGGGCTAAGTGAAGAGTGAGGTCTTCCATCGTCATGTGATGGCGGAGGATAGGAAACGGATGCGAGTGGGAGGCGAGATCAGAGCCGTGTTTTAGGTGATAGCTGGCTGATGGGGGATGAAGGATGTGACGGGCAGCGCTGGGGCAGGGAGAGGCTGCCTCAAAGGACACCAGCTGCCATGCAGCGTCCGCAGTGCTGCCTGGCCGTAAAAGGAGGAGCGGAACCCGTGGCATGTCTGTGTTGAGGTTCAAGCAGTAGAATCAGGTTGTTTTAAGAAACGGGGTGAGAGCAAGGAAATAAACTGCCATGAAAATTATAACAACGATGACATCCGTGTTCTCACGGATACGACACAGACACTAAACAGAGGTGCCAGGGCTTGGACCCACATCTGTTTCCCTTCCTTCAAGGATGTCACAGTGCCTCTACACTCACATGGTAGAAACAAGAGTGATTTTGAAAGAAATCTAATAGGTAAAATCAGAAAATTAATGATTTTACTAGCTGGTAGAAAGGTTAGATTTCAGACTAGGGCATCTGCTGCTCTCAGTGATCTAAAGCTTTCAGTCCACACAAAGGGAACACTCTGGGGAAGTGGTGATAGGCACGCTCTGTGCTTACACCCACCTGGGTGTCCCATCGCACCCCACTTTGCTGGGAACTGGGAGAGAACACGGTGGGGCCTGTGCTCAGAGGCCGCCTGGGCCACACTTAGCACAGCAAGATGGAGTCTCCACCTGCCGAATCAACTCTTCCTGGGGAATCACCTTACCGGGAGGATCACGTCCTAGGTGCTCAAGAAATACTTGATCAGCTAAATAGATTTCTTCTTGTGATGGTTGACCAAAGTCTCATTTTGCTAACACATTTCCTGGTAATCATTTGGGATGAAACTTACAGGATTTTCAGAATAAAATATTTTGGCCTATCAAATGGCTGATTTAAAATATCAGACTGGGAAAGAATTGTGTAACCAGCAAGTCTTTTCTCTGTGAAGAAAGAGGCACACTGGAAAGGCAAAAATGTCGTAACTCTGCAAGACTGACCATCCTTGGAGAGAAACTACAACGAAGAAGTGCTTTTCTGTCACAGCGGAGGATAAAAATCTGAGGTGCCATCATACTATGGCTGAGGGCATATCTGACATTTCTCTAAATATAATTGTGAAGGCAATAGTTGAGTCTTTAAGATAATGACATTACTTTTCCCTTTCTATGTATACACACAGCTTTCTACTTTCAAAATCATTGGCAAATGAAAGCAATAAGCCACATCAGAACATTTCGTAAGGGAAGAAAAGCATTTACCAGGCCTTAGATCAGTTCAAATGTTTCAGGTTTAGCTGCGGTCATGATGACTGGACATCTGCATCTACTTATTTAGAAGGCAGCCAGGTGTCTTCTCCTTACCCCATGTAGTCGAGGTCAGAGAAGATGAAAGTCTTGTTGATGTCAAAGCCGCAGGCAATGATGTCCTTGGCGTTCTCCACGGCATAACCGTAGGCCTGGTCCAGGGTCAGATCCTTCCACAGGTACTTCTCATCATCCGTCATCTGGATGACCAAGGGCACATTAAACACATCCTGTAGCCACCTAAAGAAACAGGGCGAGAAAGCTGACGTCTCCTTTCCCCTTTGGAATGCCACTGTGCATCGGAAAACACAGTTCCTACTTACAACGTATGTTAAAACTTCCTCGCCTACAGAATCTTACTGCACAGGGCACCTGGCTGTCGACAGTGATAAGGGCTGCCACCGTTCATTGACTAACAGGGCCCTGTATGCCAGGCTCTGTGCTAGCTGCTTTACATACTTTATTTTTGTTTTTCGTTTTTGGAGTGACTCAAGAGATGATTCACTTCTATAACATATTTACAATTTAAAAAGGATTTTGCTTACATGGTCTCATTTTACCTTCAGAACAATATGTAAAGTAGAATATTTGTCACATTTCGCCAGTAAGGGAACTGCTGCTCAGAAACGATGCTATCGTCTTTGGCAAAGCCTTTGTTGGTTTTGGGACACTACCTTCTTTAGTCCCCCTGTCATTATTCTTTCTCAGGAAACGTTTTTCTTCTGTATTTCCCCTTAAATATAGATTAAATATAAATGTTATTTGGCCTCTCTTCTCCTCCTATATTCTCTCATTAAATGACCTCATCTATTCTCATGGTTTAAATCATCAAATATAAACTAACATCTGCCAAATCTACTATACAGAGCTCAGATCTTTCCTTTGAGTGCCTGAGCTACATGTACACAATTACCTCACAATTACCTGCCTAAATTCTAACTTTCATCAAGCATGTCTAAAACATAATTAATTTTTATCCTACGCTTGCTGTTTCTCCTGTATTCCCTATTTTGTCAAACCATACCACCAGCCACTCCAATGATGACACACAGTGCCCCCGTAGCTTTCTTTGGGGAATTTCGACAGTTAATTGCAAACATGAACTAACTACTGCAGGGCGATTTCTTTTGTGATATGTGACCTAATCCTTGAAGGCAAGGGTAGAGTCCACAAAGAACTGCCCATTTCAGGCCCATCCGTTTTCGTAATACTATTTATGACGGAACTATTTCAGGAGTCAAGATGTCTGATGTCATTGACGAAAAGCAGCGACTAATTATAAAAAGGAGTTGTTTTCAAATGTGGAAATCACAATTATCCAGTAATCTAAGTAGTAAACTAATCAAAGGTACTACTGGCATCAAGGCTGCTACTAACCGAGAACAAGAGCACTGCAGGGATGAGTTATTGCTCTGAGAATCAAATCTGATGCATAATCCATCCACATAGGATGTTCCCCCAAAAAACACAATACATGAATTCTCAAATGCTACCAGTTGGTCACTTTAAGCAATTCTTCACTTGGCTGAGGATTTTCTTCTTTTTCAGTTGTTTTGGATGTTGGCTCTCAGATGGAGAGGCGACACCTTCAGACCTTTTGTGACCTGTGTGACCCTACTCCACTTCACACAAGCAGACTTCAGTAGGTCCCTTTGTGCTCTGCGTAGGAGCTGTGCTAGGATCCTACCTCTCTGCAGCTGGAACATCCAATCTGTTTCTGTGGGAGCTTTAACTGCAGTAACAATCGTTCACGGAAGGCTTGAATGCTAGGAATATCTCGATATGTCACATATGCTGGCCTTTCATTTTCTCAGACAACTGCTGAGCACAATCCTTAACTCATCCAATGTATCTTCCATTACTGGTAAGTCAGAATATTCCTCCTGTAGCTTTTTGTTGGGCTATTGCTCCAAAGTTGCTACGATCAGATCCTACCCACCAAATATGGTTCTTAGATTTTTTTTCAACTAGGTTGATTCTATCTAAGACATTGGTGATGTCACGTACTCTTGACTTTTGTACTCAGTTTTCTTGCAATCTTGTTTAAATAAAAAATACCCCCATGAACAGATCTGACAAGATCCCTAAATTTTCTAGTTAAATAAACCAGTGATACATCAAAACAAGGTATCTTCACTTTTAGAGCTTCCTCAGCCAGAAAAGCACCTTACTCGGAACCTGCATGAAGTCCCACTCAGTTGAAAGACCACTGGTGGTTACTCTGGGAACAAAAGCACATATTTCATGACATGTGTCTTCTCTGTGGAGCCCACTCCTCCAGTCTCATGGACACGTATTACACATTATCTTCTAAATTATTCCTTATTTTTGATGGCAGCAGGCTCTTCAGGTTGATGGGGCCTTGGTACAGGGGGCAAATCATCCTCTTCCGCTGGGTCCACGAGAAGGCTGGGCAATTTCCTCGGGCTGCTGCTGACTCACGCTGCCCCACCAGGTGACCCTCACCCCTCACACCCCATGAGCCCTCCTTCCTGCTCCTGCCTGGCTCACCTGCTGCCCCCAGCACGCCCATTTCCAGGGCCCCTCAAGCAGTGGTCCTCTCCTGCTCCAGTGAGAGCTCCCGGCAGACTGTGGGGAGGAGGTGACCAGAGGTCTCAGGACACCAGGCCCGCCATCCTCCTGCTACACACTTTTGAAGCTTTACAACAATTTTATGAGGTAGGTATTATCACTTTCTTTTTCCTTTTCCTTTTTTTTTTTTGACACAGAGTCTCACTCTGTTACCCGGGTTAGAGTGCCGTGGTGTCAGCCTAGCTCACAGCAACCTCAAACTCCTGGGCTCAAGTGATTCTCCCACCTCAGCTTCCCGAGTAGCTGGTACTATAGGCGT
>NW_012148731.1:4568034-4570857 GCF_000956105.1 Propithecus coquereli
AGATGGGGTTTCGCTCCTGCTGAGGTTGGTCTCGAACTCCTGAGCTCAAGTGATCCTTTCGCCTTGGCCTCCCAGAATGCTAGGATTCCAAGTGTGAGCCACTGCGCCCAGCGGATATTATCACTTTGATCTTGCAGGTATGGAAACCCAGGCTCAGAGAAGTAGCGGGCCTTGGTCACATGGACAGGGAGCAGGATGAGAAGAGAAACAGGTCTGGCTGACTCCAAAGCAGAGCTCTCGCCACCACTTCCATTCCTCTAAAGTGAGCCCAGGAACAAAATGGCCAGAAGCCACAAAGGTGCTGATTCCCTGACATCTTGGTTGCTCAGCAAACATGAACTATCAGTAGTACTGTCGTGTCAGCTCTAAACATGGTTTATAAGTAACATTCTCAATTTACTACGAAGGTGAGAAAAGCTATACGCTGCAATACTTACTTAGTAAAGATGAACGGGATGAGGTGACCCACATGCATTGCTTCAGAAGAGGGGCCTCTGCCCGTGTAGAGATAAAACGGCTGCTTAGTTTCATAGGCGTTGAGAACCTGGTTCATGTCTCTATAGTAAAACAGAGAAAGGGAAATAGTCTGATTTTCAAAAAATATCAAAGCACTAATGTTCATTTGGAAATAAAAAGCAAAGACAGAGATAAAATAACACAGATAATAATTAGAGTTTATCACCTTTGGTGCTTATGATGTAAAAATGACAGGAAACTTCTACTGAAATGGTTTCTCCTATGAGTAATAGTTTTAAAAGGATAAGACACGCAGGTTTACAATAATGTGTAAAAGATGGATACAGCTGCACAGCCACTGGGATTCTTCTGGAATTCCTTCCAAAAATGCTGATACTCCGTGTGCCCTGAACACTTCCCTGGAGGGTACCGGGCCAACAACACACAATCCTTGCTTAGAATCAGCCAGCCTTGAGACTCAGACCCAGACCAGGAACACTGCAGGGTTCTATACAGCCTGGCAAAGGGAGGAATGTCCCTGGGAGTTCAGATGTCTCCAGCTGGAGACACGGTTTCCGTCCCTCGGCCAGGTTGGGACTAGGTATCTGCGTGTCACCGTACAGTCAACCTCCCACCCCCTGACTGGGGTACACAGACAATGCACACAGGTCCCCCTTGCTGGCTGTGGTCAGAACCACCTGGCAGGCTGCTCCATATCCTGGCTGCCTTGGCCCTACCTCAGAGATTCTGATTCAGTGGGTCTGAGGTGATGTCTGGGAATCTATGTTTTTAAAAAGCCCCCCAAAGGATTCCAGTGTTCAGCAGGGTGGGAAACCAACACTCAAGACTGTGAGTGTTCTTTGTTTCTGGGCAATGTGTACCCAAATAAAAGAGGAAGAGCTACCCTTCCCAGAGGTCTGGGTGGGAGAATCCAGATAACATTCTAAAGTGACTTTTCCTTACACCTCCCAAGCCAAGGGCCAACAGCACTCATCTCTGGACTGACAGGATTGTAGGTACTCTGGTTTCTGTGTTTAGTTTTGATTTCTTCCCCACGGAATAATCACCTACTGCTTGTGAAATACAGAAAGAAAAAGACCTTAATTTTAAGGAAAGAGTACTTTTGTTCTCATAACTAACTGAATTAACTTTCATGGGCTTATAGAAAAAAATGAAGCTGTCCCATGAGCTGTTTCTCGTGCATTTACAGGCAGTATCTGAGAACTCACTGTGTGCTAGGTCCTGGGGTGAGGTGCTCCTGACAAGTGTGCAGGAATTCTCTGGGGCTCTAATCTTGAGCTCATATTTTATGAGGATGGTTTCCAGGAGGAAATCATTTGGCTAGCGAGAGAACCCAGTCACTGCCCAGCACTTTCAGCTTGACACTGCACGGCAGATCTCACTGAATCCCCAATTTTACAGATGATGAAATGAGCTAGAAGGGCATTCTCAAATTTGAGAATGAGCAAAAGCCTCAAGTTTTATGTTTCTCTAAGCCAATAGGCAACAGGTATGTGGAGGTAAATGAAGTCAGTCACAAGGGCAGCGAGAACCATAAAATGCTAAGATAAAAAACTTGGATTTAGGCTGAACGGAACTGGTAAACCTTGAGCCAAAGTGACTAAGAAAAAGAGAGAGAGGCTGGGCGCGGTGGCTCACGCCTGTAATCTTAGCTCTCTGGGAAGCCGAGGCGGGCGGATTGTTTGAGCTCAGGAGTTCGAAACCAGCCTGAGCAAGAGCGAGACCCCGTCTCTACTAAAATTAGAAAGAAATTAATTGGACAACTAAAAATATATAGAAAAAATTAGCCGGGCATGGTGGTGCATGCCTGTAGTCCCAGCTACCGGGAGGCTGAGGCAGGAGGATCGCTTGAGCCCAGGAGTTTGAGGTTGCTGTGAGCTAGGCCGACGCCATGGCACTCACTCTAGCCTGGGCAAAAGAGTGAGACTCTGTCTCAAAAAAAAAAAAAGAGAGAGAGAGAGAGAGAGAGAGAGAGAGAGAGAAGATTCCAATTACAAAATCAGACATGTTGGATGGGACATCACCACAGACCTCACAGGAGTAAAAAAGATTACTGTGTAAGGGAATACTACAAACAACTATAAACCAACAAATTAGATAACCTTGATGAAACAGACAAATTCCTAGAGAGAAACAAACTACTGACACTAACCCAAGAAGAAATGAAAGCCTGAACAGATGCATAACAAGCAAAAAGATTGAATTAGTAATCAAAAGCTTCCCACAAAGAGAAAAGCCCCAAATCAGATGGTTTCACTGGTGAATTCTATCAAATGTTCAAAAAAGATTTAATGCCAATTGTTCACAAACTCTTCTTGAAAAATTGAAGAGAAAATACTTTCGAAC
>NW_012148731.1:4571769-4577303 GCF_000956105.1 Propithecus coquereli
GTTTCAGGATATGTTTGACACTCAAAAATCAGTTGTATTTCTATACAGTACCAATGAACAATTCGAAAATGGAATTAAGAAAATGCCATTTACAGGAGCATCAAAAGGATAAAATCCTTAGGAATAAATCTAACCAAAGAAGTGCAAGACTTGTATGTGGAAAACTATAAAACATCACTGAAAAGTAAGTGTAAAGACATTCATGGTCATGGATGGGAAGACTTAGAATTTTAAGGTGGCAACACTCTCCACACTAACCCACAGACTCGGCGCAATCCCTATAAAAGTCCCAGATGCCTTTTTTGCAGAAATTGAAAAGCTGATCCAGCAATTCACATGGAAATACAAGGGACCCAGAATACCCTGAGAAGAACAAAGTTGGAAGACTCACATTTTTTTTTTTTGAGACAGAGTCTTGCTCTGTTGTCTGGGCTAGAGTGCCATGGCGTCAGCCTAGCTCACAGCAACCTCAAACTCCTGGGCTCAAGCGATCCTCCTGCCTCAGCCTCCTGAGCAGCTGGCACTACAGGCATGCGCCACCATGCCTGGCTAGTTTTTTCTATATATTTTTAGTTGTCCAATTAATTTCTTTCTATTTTTAGTAGAGACGGGGTCTCGCTCTTGCTCAGGCTGGTTTCGAACTCCTGAGCTCAAACAATCTGCCCGCCTCGGCCTCCCAGAGAGCTAGGATTACAGGCGTGAGCCACCGCGCCTGGTGGGGTCTTGCTCTTGCTCAGGCTGGTCTCGAACTCCTGACCTTGAGTGATCTGCCCGCCACGGCCTCCCAGAGTGGACTCACATTTTCTAACTTCAAAATTTACTACATCTTGGTGAATATTAGCTACAAGATAAAAAAAAAAGAAAAAGAAAAAAAGACAAAGAAAACCTTACTACAAAGGTACAGTAATCAAGACTGTGTAGTACTAGCATAAGGACAAATAGATCAGTGGAACAGAATTTAGAGTTTAGAATTAGGCCCTTAAATATGGTCAGCTGATTTCAATAAGGATGACAAAAAAATTCAACAGGGAAACAACAGCCTTTTCAAAAAATGGTGCAGGATAACTGCATGTCCACACGCAAAAGAATGAAGTTGGAGCCCTACCTCACACATATACAAAAAAGATCAGAGACTAAAAGGTAAGCACTAAAACCACAAAACTCTTAGAAGAAAACAAAGGTGTAAATCTTCACGACCTTTGATTAGGCAGTAGTTTCTTAGCTATGACACGAAAAGCACAATCAAAGAAAAAATAAACTGGACTTCGTCAAAATTAAAAACTTTTGTACTTCCAAGGACACTATCAGTAAAGTGAAAAGACAATCTATATAATGGGAGCAAATATTTGCAAGTGATAATATTGATAAGAAACTAGTTTCTAGAATATATAAAAACGTATTATAACTCAACAATAAAAAGACAAATGACCCAATGAAAAAGTAGGCAAAGGATCTGAATAGATATTTCTCCAAAGAGGATATAAAAATACCCAATAAGCACATGAAAAGATGCTCAACATCCCTGCTTGTTAGGGAAATACCAATCAAAACCACAACGGAATACTGCTTCACACCCACTAGGAAGGCTATAAAACAACAACAACAATATGGACAATAACAAGTGTTGGCAAAGATGTGGAGAAACTGGAACCCTCAAGTGCTGCTGCTGGGAATGTAAAATGATGCAGGTGCTGTGGAAAAGTTTGTCAGTTCCTCACAAAGCTAAACAGAATTACCACGTGGGCCTTTAATTCTACTCTCAGGCATACACCCAAGAGACATGGAAACATATGTTTACCCAAAAACTCACATATAAATGTTCACGGCAGCATTATTGATAACTAAAAAGTAAAAATAACCCAAATGTCCATCCTCTAATGAATAGATAAACAAAATGTGGGCTATATCTATTCAACAGAATATTATTTAGGAATAAAAAGGAATGAAGAGGGCCAGGCACGGTGGCTCAACGCCTGTAATCCTACACTCTGGAAGACTGAGGTGGGAGGATGGCTTGAGGCCAGGAGTTTGAGACCAGCCTGAGGCAGAGCAAGACTCCATCTCTATAAAAAATTAGCCAGACGGTGGTGTGGGTCTATAGTCCCAGCTACTCAGGAGGTTGGGGCAGGAGGATCGCTTGAGCCCAGGAGTTCGAGGTTGTAGTGAGCTATGATGATGGCACTATATTCTAGCCTGAGTGACAGAGCAAGACTCTGTCTCCAAAAAAAAAGGAATGAAGCACTGACACATGCTACAACATGTAGGAATCTTGAAAATATGCTAAGTAAAAGAAGCCAGACATAAAAGGCCACATGTTATCTGAGCCCATTTATCTGAAATGCCCAAATCTATAAGAGACAGAAAGCAGATTAGTGGTTGCCAGCGGCTAGGGAGAGGGAGAAATGGGGAACGCCTGCTAATGGGCAGGGGTTTCTTTTTGGGATGACCAAAGTGTTGTGGAATTAGATAGTGTGATGGTCATCCAACCTGGTGAATACACTAAAACCAATGGAATTATATACTTCAAAAAGGTGAGTTTTATGATATGTCAGAATTAAATCTCAAATTAAGAAAAAAACTTTGATTATATTCTGCCTAGAAAGTAGGCTCAGCAGGGCCTGGAGTTCTTTGTAGGGAGAATTTGAAGACTGCTGAGTTCTGTCCTGGTGGTGCTCTCCAGTAACCGTGAAGTGCCAGCAGAACAGTACAGCCTCCCCCGGATCATAAACTCCATGGACACAGCTTTCAAAACGGGCCTGCCCCAACCCAGGTAATCTGAAGGGTGGGAGAGGTAGAAATCCTTTTGGAACCTTCCCATTTCTTGATGTTACCTGCATGGAATTTATGGTTGAGGTGGGGCTACTCTGTTCCATGTATCCTCTTGTTAGTTTCTCTTTTGATATTGTTTATGGGTAGGCTAGGACAATAGGAGGAAGAGGGTATGTAATTTCAGGAAGCCTACTGTTTATCTCCTGGGAAATGTTGAACTTGGACATGTTACTCTCTTTTGTTTTCATGACATTTTGTAATTTACAACATGAATTCTGGCATGAATCTCATCTGCTATGAACCTGACCCCTACCTTGTGAGGTGGGCCGTTTACAAATGAATAAACTAAGGGCTTGAGGGTGAATGGACAAGCAGGATCCCACAGTGAGTCACCAACAGGACAGAAGCTGATTCCAGTCTTCCTACAAGCGGTTGCCACTTTTCCCACAGTACCAGGCAGCTTAAGAGAAGAGCTGCCTCCTGATTTTTTGAACTAAAAGAGGAGGACAGACGAGAAGGCCCATGGTGAAGGGCCCCCGACCTGTGTGAGAAGAAGATGCCTCTGCGCAGGAAGCGGTGTGGTTTCTGGCCAGTGGCTCTCTGTATTCGGTTTATCAGCTCTTTGTCAATTTTACTGCTTCCAAATCGAACTGGAAAAAAATTGGAAAAAATAAGGGATGACTTTTTTAGGTGGCAGGAGGTTTAGTGACCAGATATTACTGAAATAAAGGGGAAAAATGAGTCACCCATGCACAATCTTAATGAATCCAACCTCTTTAAGTGTTCTGCTACAGATCCTTTCCCCCAACACAAAGTAAAAGGTCTTTTGTATTAAATGACACAACCAGCAAAACAGGAACTAAATTACAGAACAAAGTGCTGTTTTGCCTGAGATTGGATTCTGATGGGAAACATACCCAGAATGCAGGCTAGCTATCAATTTTTTTTTTTTTTTTTTGAGACAGAGTCTCAGTCTGTTGCTGGGGCTAGAGTGCCGTGGCGTCAGCCTAACTCACAGCAACCTCAAACTCCTGGGCTCAAGCAATCCTTCTGCCTCAGCCTCCCAGTAGCTGGGACTACAGGCACGCGCCACCATGCCCAGCTAATTTTTTCTATATATTTTTAGTTGTCCAGATAATTTCTTTCTATTTTTAGTAGAGACGGTGTCTCTCTCTTGCTCAGGCTGGTCTCGAACTCCTGAGCTCAAACAATCCACCCCGCCTCGGCCTCCCAGAGTGCTAGGATTACAGGCGTGAGCCACCGCGCCCGGCCCACATTATTTATTGAACTCAATTAATGTTTGTCCTCAAGTGAATTTTCCCTCGTTGATAGCCTATACTCAAATCATGAAAAATAGCCTTGGCTTAGATAAACATTTTAGTTCTGTTTCTTCCTTGACAATTAGCAATGATCTCAATCCAATGGCAATGGTATTTCCTGAGCAGGAACACCCTCCAGGAAGGGCTTAACAGTGAGGACTTGCCACTTGTGAGAAGCCACGCTTCTTAAGCTGACCTCCAGGCTTCTGGCTCTATAATCGACATCACTGGAGGCAAAACTCAGTGATCTGTGATTGACTTGTAACCACTAAGTGGTTTAAATGACTGCAAAGCTACCCATTTCAGTAGCCCTTTCCTAAGTTCTTAATTGCTCAAAAAAAGGAAAAAAGCTTCTACTAAGCTGTCTACTATAGATCACTGTTTTGAAATAAATTTTATATTGTTACTTTATTTTGAAATAATTCTTTGGGAATATAATGCACAAACAAAAGATTTTAGGATCTATTTTTTTCTTGGCATTGAAGGTTCACTGGATTTATGATTGATTCAAAATTTAAAAATGTCCATAGAATCACTTCTAAAAGGTGAGGCTTTTTTTGGGGAAGAGAGCAGAGGACATACCAATGAGCTTGTCGTAGTCGATGCCTTTTGCGCTGCTTGTCTGTACTGTCCACGGGTCCACGAAATCCTCTTCGGCTTCTGTGGGATCCGAGACACAGTTACTCTCAGACATTGGGTTCCTCGGAGGGCAGTCAGCCTTATAATCCTCCCCCATGGCAGCTTTGTAGCTCATTTTTAAGGACAGCAACATCTTCACTGCAGCATCAATTTCATCCTGCACAAAGGAAATAAAAGTGAAGGCTAAAAATATTAACAATAGCTAACATTTGCTGAGTGCCTCCTGTGTGGAAAGCATTGTGCTAAATGCTTTCACACACGTTACCTTGTTTAGTCTCCCAATAACCCTGTGAAGCAGCAGGCATCATTGTCACTCACTGTCCTTTTCTAGCTGAAGAATTTGAGACTCAGAGAGGTGAAGGAGCTTGCCCACAGAAATCACAGAAATCACGGGCTTGAAAGTATTTTGTTTATATCTGTTGTTTTAGTGCTATGGATTACTACCACAAACACTTTGGAACAGTAATAGTGATACGATATTCACTGTCATTTATGACGAGGTTAAATATGCTAAATATTTCTCAAACACCACTGATGCTGGAGCACATGCCTGACAAACTCCTTTAATCGAGTATACTGAGTTCTGCGCTGGAACTAGTTTTTACATTCCAAGCAGGTTGAGATGAGTATGTACTGAAACTTAACCAATGATGCCACCAAGGACAGTAACAGCAACTCAAACAGATAAAAGCAAGGGAAAAAAAAGCCAGGTAATAAATTAAGGAGGGATTCATTAGAAAACAGTTATACCACCACCACATTTTAGGAATCTTATCAAGCTATCTGAAGTGTTGGTATATTTATCAT
>NW_012148731.1:4577353-4578157 GCF_000956105.1 Propithecus coquereli
AAAAAAATTGGAAAAAATAAGGGATGACTTTTTTAGGTGGCAGGAGGTTTAGTGACCAGATATTACTGAAATAAAGGGGAAAAATGAGTCACCCATGCACAATCTTAAAGAATCCAACCTCTTTAAGTGTTCTGCTACAGATCCTTTCCCCCAACACAAAGTAAAAGGTCTTTTGTATTAAATGACACAACCAGCAAAACAGGAACTAAATTACAGAACAAAGTGCTGTTTTGCCTGAGATTGGATTCTGATGGGAAACATACCCAGAATGCAGGCTAGCTATCAACTTTTGACAACCACATATATAAAAACATACATACATATATATTTGTTTTAGGGTAAAATTTATATTCACTGACAACTATGATTTCTCACATTCTTTTTTTTTTTTTTTTTGAGACAGAGTCTCTCTCTGTCTCCTGGGCTAGAGTGCCATGGTGTCACCTTAGCTCACTGAAACCTCAAACGTCTGTGTTCAAGTGATCCTCCTGCCCCAGCCTCCCAAAGTGCTAGGATTACAGGTGTGAGCTACCGTGCTCTGCCGATTTCTCACTTTATTTATTTATTTATTTATTTATTTATTTTTGAGGCAGAGTCTCAGTCTGTTGCTGGGGCTAGAGTGCCGTGGCGTCAGCCTAGCTCACAGCAACCTCAAACTCCTGGGCTCCAGCAATCCTTCTGCCTCAGCCTCCCAGGTAGCTGGGACTACAGGCACGCGCCACCATGCCCAGCTAATTTTTTCTATATATTTTTAGTTGTCCAATTAATTTCTTTCTATTTTTAGTAGAGATGGGGTCTTGCTCT
>NW_012148731.1:4579637-4588593 GCF_000956105.1 Propithecus coquereli
ATTAGAAAACAGTTATACCACCACCACATTTTAGGAATCTTATCAAGCTATCTGAAGTGTTGGTATATTTATCATTTTAAAATAAACATAAAAAAATGTAAAATGTATCCTTGGGTACTTTGGGAATCTATTAAAGACCTTCTCTTCCAGGAGCCCACAGTGGCCACCCCTGGAGGCCTGGTATTTAAAAGAGCAGGCCTAATTAAACCGATTAGTCATGCTATGCCCTAAATCTCTACTCTGGTAATTGGCTTTGCTAGATTGGATCACAAACAAAGAATATACACAGTCCAATTTGCTTGCCAAGGGAAATACAAACATTTCCACTCAGAGTGTATAATACAGAATGTGCTATACACTGGGCTTCCTAGTGGAGAACCACAACACCAAGTTCCATTCAGAGAGAACTGTTCCATCAGGTACAGCACCCGGGCCAGAGGACTGTTATTCTGGGGTAATCTGTGTTTTAAATAATAAAATTACCTGGAATTCATCATGAAAACGAGTCATATTTGTGCAATCCATAACCCAACGGATACAATCATATAAGAGATAAGATGTTTGCCCAGGTTAGATAGGTAAGTATGTTTTACTCATCTAATTTCTGCAGTGCCAAGGCTCAGCATTTGCAAAAAGTAAATGTTTAGTAAGTAAATTCTATAGAATTAACTACAGGAAGACTTACCTTGCTTTGAAGTACACTGCAGTAGATATTCTTTAATCACTAGCTGTGTTGACTCTATCTGGTCTAATTCTGCTTGTAACTAGGAAGTTCTTTGAAAGTCAAACATTTAACCAATGTCCCTGCTCAAGGACCATCTGCAATCTGCAATGGGACTGAAATAGACAAGCAGGCTCTCCCTGTCTACTTTTTCATTCTCAATCTAACATGGACCAGGACACTGAAATAGAATTTAAAAGCTGATGTTCTGAAAAAATCCAGACACAGAAGACTACATACTATGTGATTATGTAAAGTCCTGACAAGGGCAGAGCTGTCCATGGTGGCGGGAGTTGGGGGGTGCTGTCAGCGTGTAAGGGTAGCTTCCAGATGGTGCTATGCTGGCTCTTGATTTGGGAGCTGATTACACAGGTGCGGTCATTCTGTGAAACTTTAGGGAGCTGCCTAAGATTGCCACATTTCTCTGTATGAATGGTATATTTCAATTTTTTTTTTTTTTTTTGGAGACAGGGTCTTGCTCTGTTGCCCGGGCTACAGTGCAGTGGCGTCATCATAGCTCACCACAACCTAAAACTCCAGGGCTCCAGCAACCCTCCTGCCTTAGCTTCCCGAGTAGCTGGGACTACAGGTGTGTGCCACCATGCCTGGTTAACTCTTCCATTTTTTTTTGAGGGACAGATCTTCCTCCTGCTCAGGCTGGTCTCGAACTCCTGGCCTTAAGCAATTCTCCTGCCTCAGCTTCCCAAAGTGCTGAACTACATGTGTGAGTCACAGTGCCCGGCCTTGATTTTTAAAGTTTACTTAAACTAAAAGAAGAAGGAAAAAAAAAGGGCTCTTCTCTCTCTCCTAACCCCAAAGATCCAGCATCATTTCTTTAGCCTAAACCATCTCCCCTCACAGCCTCCAGTTTCTGACCTATCCCCCAAGGAGACTCCCTGCTTCACCAAGCTACTGTTAGTGAAAGATGGGGTCTTATTCTTTAGATATTCTGGAGCAGAAAAGAACTTGAAGGCCCATGGCCTAGATAAATGGCAGGAGAAGGTGGAGAAAGCACTGACAGCGCCTCTCAGGGCATGGGTGCTCCCAATGTGGCCCAGCTGTTTTGCTAAAAGTTAATTTCTAAAACAGCAAGTGCTTCTGTTACTAACACGTTTCAGGGTCAGACACAAATTTACTTCTGAATTTTTCATCATTTAACTCTGGTCTCATGTAACCTCTCATCTCTCTAGTGTACACCTGCCGAATGTATTAGTCAAAGAATTCACATGAAAGAGTTATTGTAAACTGTATTAAGTATTGCTCATTGACTAAAATATAAATCATGAACATAACTGTAGTTGCTAAGAATTAATAACTAAAAACGTTTACTAAATATTATTCACATTTTATGTCAAACAGACAAAAATACCACTGTCAACTTCCCCAAATGGGCTTATAGAATGAATAAGCCCATTGGGTCCTTTATTTATATAAAATTTTTGTATTAAAGCAACTTAGCCCAATTTATTGAGCCCTATCTGGTAAGTAAACCTTTCTCTGTGAATAACCAACTTCTTTCTGATATCACTTTCTTTCAGTACTATTTATTTCCTTTAAAATATAATGGTTTACTTGGGGTCCAAATAGTTAAAGCAAACTTTGTGAGATAACTGACATCATCTAGTGACAAGCAAGGAAGAGATGTTTGAAAAGAAGACAGCAGGAGTTGACAGTGATGGAAAAGGAAGTCATGGAGATGAAGCTGGGGAACTTAGGAGTCTCGGAGGCACCCCAGAAAGAAATGAGGCACCTATGTTTCAGTTAAGGATATAGATTAACCATAGATACTTCCAAGACCTACTACAACAGCATAGAGCTTTTAAAAAGGCATAATCCCACGAGGACAAAGGAAACAGGAAGAAGATGGCAGCAACAAAGTTTCAGAAGCTGGAAAGCTGATGGATGGCTGGTGCCTCATTGAGCAGGAGAGAAAAACCAATGCCAAGACATTGTGGGCAGTGACTGCGCTTATACTGCTATGGAATTCCCCAGTGACTCAGGCATTAGTGGCCTTGGGTACTTGCAGGAGTGGTGGTAAAAGGGGGTTAAAAACAGGAGCACTGGTTGAAAGTCTGTTCAAGAAGCAGTTATTCAGATTCCCTTCCTTCCCCATCCCTCCCCGACTCAGAGGTTTCGTGTTGAAGGAGGACAGAGTTACAAGTGCCTACACTGGGGACACTAGGCATCATGGGAGCGGGGGCATGGGCAGCACACAGAACAGAGAGCTCTAGAGAAGGATCACACAGCCCAGCACTTCTCTCCCACTCAGCTGTGGAGTGAGGGCAGCCAGACTTCCACCCTCTGGACAGCAAACTGGAGGAGCTTTCGCTGGGGAATCTGCCTCACTTCAAAGGAAAGATTTAAAGACCCTGACACTAAAGATTCCCTGACAAAAGGGAGGAGCCTCCAGGAAGTGGAACCTTATAAGCTCCTCCCAAATGCACGGCACATCCAACAGCTCTCGGTGCTCCCTCTAAAACACAAGTGGACAGATGTGAAGCAGGAAACATTTGAGGATTGCCTCTAATATGAAAATCAGATGGGAAAAAAATTAATTTGGAGAAAACTGAGATTATAAAGGGGCAGAAAACATCAGGAAAACTACCAGCAAGATATCAGAGATAAAGGGATGATAGGTACCTATGAAACCAGAGAAGGATGCTATAAGGAACATTCAGACAGCAAACAAGCTCTTGGAGGTTAAGCATGATAGCAGAAATGAAAAACACCAGGAGTGTTATAAGTTGAGGAAATATCCCCAAAAGAACAAAACAAAATGGAAAGTAAAAGTCATAAAATAAGAAAATCAGAGGAATAGTCTCTGAATAAAAAATGTCTATAAGGAGAGAAGAGAAGGAACAGAAGAGATCAAATAAATAATGTGATTCTGAGAATTAAAGGTCATGAATTTTCAGTTTGAAAGGAGCTGTGAGCCCCTATCCTAAGAAATCTTAGAACACTGGAACAAAGAGAAGATCCTGCCAATTTCCAGGGAGAAAAACAAAGGAATGGCATCTGACTTCTCGGCAGCGATCCTGGAAATGAGGCGATGATGGAGCAGTGGCTTCAGAATTCCGAGGGAAAATCACTTCCATTCTAGAACTCTATACCTGGCCTAATTATAATCAAGTTTTAGATAAAATAAATACACTTTCAGATGAGCAAGAGCTCACAAAAAATATTTCCTTTCTACTAATTTTTTCGGAAACAATTGGAAGACTTGCTCTGCCAAAATAGAGTAAAGCAAGGCAGGACCAGGAGACAGAGGACCCCACAGGTGGAGGTGAAGGGAACCCCTGGGTCGACAACGAAAGAAGACCCCAAGATGGGCAGTGTGGGAGGCAAGGGCCACCAGTCCGGAGGAAAGCAGGCAGAAGTTCCTGGGAGAGACGACCTGAAGGAAGGAGATGAACTTGATAGACTGGTTGATGTGTGAGTGTGCTGAGAGGAGATTCGACCAACTCAGAGAGAGTCTGGAGGTACGTGATCATTAGTATCTGAAAAGGCCAAGCAAACAGAAATTAAGACAAGTATTAACTCCAGAGAAAACAAGAGCTGGACAGGAAAGGAAAAGTACTCATCCCATACTTGATGGTTCAGCTGTCTAAAGTGTTCACATGTCATAAATTGGGTAAATACTGACCTAACTTCGACTGCAACATATCCCGGGAGACTGGAGGGATGGGAAGCGTTTGTGAAAATGTGAATTCTTCTTTTCCATGTGAAAGCCTCAAACTTGAAAATCAACAAGGAGCAACTGAACAAGCAGGACAGTTAGAGATATGGGGCATAAATACCCAAAGAATCAGTTAAAATAATTAAAAATATTTGTGTCAGGGAGCAGGAAATGGGGAGAGGCGGGTTGGAGGACTGCTATGTTTCACAAAGGCTTTGAGAACCACTGATTCTTTACACCACAGTCATCATGATGTTGATAAAGAGAAAAATACACTGGCTCTAGTATGCAGATTATACATTAAAGAAAAAAGTTTGAGAAACAAAAACCAAAAAAAAAAAAGAGAGAGAGAAATACATTTACATTTATAACCAAAACACCTCAGTCACTGAAGGAACAGGATCCCCGGAACAGGCTACTCCACAGTAACACAACCCCACAGACCTGGGAGGCGCAGCTGCATGTGTGGAAGACCCAGTGAAATCACGTACCTTTGGTGCCTTTCCGGCTTTGAGGGACCGCACGAGCTCCCCTTGAGTAGTGATGCTGTTGAACAGCTCCAGCGGAGAGGCACAGGGCTCGCCGTTGGGCATGTCTGCCATCTTTCAGGACCAGGTTCGCAACTGGCTAGGGCGTCAGAGGATTTGTCCAGCAGTTGAGACAAGACTGGGGAGAAAAAGAAACAAAGGAAAAAGAGAGATTAACAAGCCATTGCAGCTGTTCTTCCTTTCCTGTATCTAGTCCTTTCTGAAAAGGTTGTGAAGTAAGTTATAATAAAGGATATAGATAATATAACATTAATAAAAATATAAGGAGAAATTTACAGCAATGAAAAAGAAAAGAGGAAGAACAAATGCCAATGATGAGGACTAAAGGAGTTGCTATGATTTACTGACTTAAAGTCTGCAGAGGATGATCCCTTCTAGTCAGGACCACGTTTGTAGCTGGTGGTGCCTCCTGTGTCTTACCTTGTGCCTAGAACATAGGAGGGTCTCAGGTTTGCTCAGGGAATAAATAACGATGTGCTTCAATAAACCTAAGTTCACTAGAGCCAAAAACATTAGACAAATTGCTATTTGCTTTTTATCTTAATTGCCTTGTGGATAAACTCTCAGGCTTTTGCAGCCATAACCAAAATACCACTGAACAAATGGATTTCACTGCTGGCCAGCTGCTCTGTTCTCAGACACAGCAGGCTCTGGGGTGGAGGACAGGCCCTTATCTGTTCTGGATTCTAAATGGGGTAAGGACTGTCTACAGACTGTCCATGCCACGTGCTGCCTTATTTAACTGCAAACCTTTTAAGTAGGCATGCCTGTACCCTCTATTAGTCACTATTTACTATTAGCCTTGTAAAAGAGGGGGCACAGGGCAGGCAGAGACTGGGCCACCATCAGCCCACTTTTGAGTCAGTTACTTCCCTTTTCTGCATATCAGTTTCCTCATCCATAAAATGGTGCCACCAGGAACCTCTTCACCTACCCTAAGGGTTATTATGAGAACAAAATGAGAAAAAAACAACATGGTAGCACTTTGTAAACTGCAAAGCAAGATGTAAATACATTATGAGTACTGTTATTAAATTTGTTTTCTTCAAAACTCGGCTGAATTTTAGCTTCACCTTAACTTCCGGCAATACCTTAGAGGAGGAAGATGATGAGGAGGCTAATGCCAGAACTGCTAAATTTGAACACTTCTACACCTGGTATTGTTTTTTTTTTTTTTTGAGACAGAGTCTCACTGTGTTGCTTGGGCTAGAGTGCCGTGGCGTCAGCCTAGCTCACAGCAACCTCAAATTCCTGGGCTCAAGCGATCCTCCTGCCTCAGCCTCCCGAGTAGCTGGGACTACAGGCACGCACCACTATGCCCGGCTAATTTTTTCTATATATTTCTAGTTGTGCAATTAATTTCTTTCTAATTTTTAGTAGAGATGGGGTCTCGCTTTTGCTCAGGCTGGTTTCGAACTCCTGAGCTCAAACAATCCGCCCACCTCGGCCTCCCAGAGTGCTAGGATTACAGGCGTGAGCCACCACGCCCGGCTACACCTGGTATTGTTCTAAGCACCTCATACACATCAATTTGCTTCAGCCTTACAGCAATCCTATGAGAAAGATTTGTCATCTCCATTTCACAGATGAAGCAGTGTGGTTAAAAAACTTGTCCGAGAGAGCACAGCGAGTAAGGGGCTAGGATACAAACTCAGGTAGTTTGACCCCAAAGCCTACACTCGCAACCATTATCCTACAAATGACTTAACTCTGTGAACCAAACACACACATTTGTGGTGTAATTTATTTGTATTTATCCATTTCTTAAATATTTGTTTAAAAAGTATGTAAATTTTAACTAAATCGATCTTTGTATGACTCAATGAAACCATAACACTGAAACCGGGATGGGTCAGCAGCCAGTTTCTTTCTCCTCTTTGACGAGAATCACCCTAAGTCCCAGAAAGGGAAGTTTGGTGAGATCACTTACTCAGATAACAAAGCATCCCGTTTAGGGAGGCCCATAAAAAAGAGAAGGAAAGTAGACTACCTTCTGTCTAGTGCTAGGAAAGAGAAACACTCAGGCTCCCCATCCCCTTCCCTGAAATAAGCTGACCAAATTAGCAATTACCCATTTCTCTCCTGGGGGTTTCTGCCAGTATCAATTAACAAAGTAATAAAAATTACTTCTAACCACAAATGATCAAACATCCAGATACTTCACACATTATCCCAGATTCTCCCAAATCTCAAAGCTGGGTGTGACTGTATGCATTAGCAGACAAGAGGTTGGTGGCTCAGGGGCGTGAGAACAGCCCTCTGAAGTTCCATTGCCAGAGAGTAGCTAAGCTAGGGTCTGATGCCAAAGCTCTTTTGATCGTGTGCTCTCAGAATTCCAGCTGCTCCCCTGCCGGAAACGTCCTACACCCTCCTCTGCTGGACACTGCTGAACATTTCCAATTTAAACCTCAGCTCTTCTTCACAGCCTGAGGACAAGTTGGTGGCTCCATCCTCTGTGATCCCAAGCACTCCTTTAGCAACTTTACACTACATTTTAGTTATTCATGTCTTCTCCAGTAGACAGTGAAAGCAACTCTAGGTTTATTCTTATTCTTGCATGTACTGCTAGTACCTGGTACACAGTTGGCTTACCAATAAACATTTACTAAATGAAGAATCTTGTAAGTCATTGAGTTCAACCTTTTCCTCTAAGGTTTGTGTCCTCTTATATCTTTTTTTTTCTATATATTTTTAGTTGTCCAATTAATTTCTTTCTATTTTTAGTAGAGACGGGGTCTCGCTCTTGCTCAGGCTGGTTTCGAACTCCTGAGCTCAAACAATCCGCCTGCCTCAGCCTCCCAGAGAGCTAGGATTATAGGCGTGAGCCACTGCGCCCGGCCTCCTCTTATATCTTTATAAGTGATTATTGCAGTTGAAGGTTGATTCCCTAATCTGGACTTTAGAGAGCCTCTTGTTTAACATCCTGACGCTGAGCTGAGCCTTCTGAGATTTGCGGAGAACCAGGCTGGTCTCCTGGGGTCTTCTCCAGGTCGCACATCCCTAGTCTGGTTTCTTCACTCACTGCTACCCTCTGCCTACCATCCTGGTCACTCTTTCTGAAATTCCCTTTGGTTCAGCCTGTCCTTCCAACAACGTGGTGCTCTGCATGGAAAGCAACAAGGCAGTAGCAGTGAGGTTCTGAAGTCTTTGAGTAGGACCCAAATCAAGTATAGATCAAAAGTATCCTTAAAAATTCCTGGGGAAAATTCTAGGTAGAATGACTGGGTGAGCCTGGGACAGCCAGTCTCCCACTACAACAGAGCAGATAACTGTTTCTTTGCTAGAGATCACCTAGAGGAAATGAGCTTGCATTTAGAGTCCATGTTCTAGGGAAAAACATGTACCTTTAAATATCAGAATCTCATTTAAGAGGAGGTACAGGGGAACTAAATTAGACTGAGGAAATAGCGGATGAGGTCTCCCTGCCTCATGATCACAAAGCATGCACTCACTATGTGGGCATCACCCACACTATTTAAATCTTGTGTGTGTATGATGCAACTTCTTGAGTTAGCACTTGTTGCGCAGTCAGAGACAAGGAGAACTATCATGTTCCTCATTTCCTGCATTCATCCATTTACTCACTTTATGAGAATGTTCTTCATCCCCCTCCACCCAGTCAATATCCTCTTTTATTTCTTTGTGAACTTTTAGATTAAGTTTAACTTCAGAGGTTTTTAGAGTTCATGAACTTCTGAAATTACATCAAAGTTTGCATGTACATTGGTATGTGCATGATTTTAAGCAGTATCTAGGCTTCATTACCTTTTCAAAGGAGTCTGAGACTCAAAAGGTTAAGGACAATTGTCTTAAGTGTTTACCACATAAACTGCAAATAGGGCATTGAGTCTTTGTCAAGAAAACTTGTGCTGGCCTGGAGAGGGGGCTCACACCTGTAATCCTAGCACTCTGGGAGGCCATAGGAGAATCGCTTGAGCTCAGGAGTTTGAGACCAGCCTGAGCAAGAGCGAGACCCAGTCTCAACCAAAAAAAAAAAAAAAAAAAAAAAAA